>NC_058412.1:31393114-31557958 GCF_002201575.2 Neomonachus schauinslandi
TCTTAGATCTGTCAGTACACATAGATCTGGTTCATTTGTTTAACTGCAGCACAGTATGAATATAACATACTTTTACTTAGCTGTTCCCTAATTATTACTGGATATTTAAGTTATTTTCCATTTTTCACTATAACAACAATACAGAAATGATCACCGTTGCATATACCTTACTATGCAATGTGTGAATGATATTTTTAGGGTACGCTGTGAGAAGAGAAACTCCTGGAACAAAAGGGCTGAACCTTTTACATTCTGGCAGAGACTGACCGCCAAACTGTCTTTCCGAGTGCTCATTTCATATCATACCCATCAGCAATGTAGGAGAGCCCTGGTTCCTTCTGGTCTCACAGACACTTAATGTTATCAAGCTGATGAATAAAAAATGTTTTCTCCTTAATTTGCATGGCTCTGATTGTTAGGAAGATTGAGAATATTTAAAAAACAGTTTATTGGCTATTTGTATATTCTCTTCTGTGAAGTGTCTTTTCTCATTTTTTTTACTGAGTTATTTTTTTCTTACGTACTTGTTGGAGTTCTTTATATAATCTAGATTTGAATACTTTTTTTTAAAGATTTTATTTATTTGTCAGAGAGAGAGAGAGAGCGAGCGCACAAGCAGGGGGAGCGGCAGGCAGAGGGAGAAGCAGGCTCCCCGTTGAACAAGGAGCCCAGTGCGGGGCTCGATCCCAGGACCTTGGGATCATGACCTGAGCTGAAGGCAGACACTTAACCGATTGAGCCAACCAAGCGCCCTAGATTTGAATATTTTGTCTACTAAATATATTACAAATGTCTTATCCTAGTCTGTAGATTATCCTAACCTTGTTTACAATGTCAATTGAAGTTTTACATTTTGATGAATTCAAATATATCAATCACTGGACAAAGTATACTGATAATTACCAGGAAAGTAAAAATTGCATAATCATTCACCTCCAAGATGCTCAAGAATACCAGATATTTCTCCAAGGGCCTACATGCCTGGAGTATATGATTTGTCCCCTGGAGAAGGAATCTCTTGGAGAGAGATGATTATTTTTTTAAATGTAGTCTTTCCTAATTCAAGATTTAAAAAAAAAAAAAGAAGAAGTGCCCGAGTTTAAGACTTTATTCATTTATTTGTCAGAGAGAAAAAGAGAGAGAGCACAAGCCAGGGGAGTGGCAGGGGGAGAGGGAGAAGCAGGTTCCCTGCTGAGCGAGGAGCCGGAAGCAGGATTCGATCCCAGAACCCTGGGAGCATGACCTAAGCCGATGGCAGACACTTAATCAACTGAGCCACCCAGTCGTCCTGAGATGATACTTTTTAAACATATATTTTATGAAAGTCTAGACTTCTCTGGAGGTTAATCTTAATATTTTAAGGAATGACATCCTAATTTTTTCTCAATCTAAGTCAAAATTATCTAAATGATGCAACAAAAATTAACTAAAAAGCTATTAATTGATTTCGTATACATGATACAAATGAAATATTCTATGTAGTACTACTTCTGTAACTACTAGACACTTCTGAAATTAAGACCATTTGAAATTTTACTTTGTAGATATGTGTATGAAGATGTACAGCCTATTACGGCCACTAATTTCTGATAATGTTTTTCCATTTTGCAAATAATTCGTGTACTTAGTTTTATACTGATGTCCTTAAATTATGTTATATCATCTACTTTGGCAAAACATTTTTAATTAGGGAGCTCCGAATGTTGTAACTGTCAGATTTATAGTAAGTATTGACAGAACTGGCTATAAATAATTTCAAGCTGCAGAAACTGTAGTCATGTTTCAATATGTTATGGATACTGTTTATCCTATGATACAATCATGGACATATTTCAGAATTACTGAGACTGTTAGGTTTCACTACTACAGAACAGTAGTTCCTTATCCTAATGAAGGTAACAGAGTGAATTAAAAATGCACACATAAAAAATGGATACATCTCTCAAAGGTTCTTATGCCGCATAAAGTCATTAGGCTGTATTTCTGTACTACTACATTAACAGGGCTGCTAAAATTTAAACTGACGAAAACAAAAAGGCCTTCCTCAGTTGGACAGACTTCCTAAAAACTTATTCTTGAAGGGCATTTTACACTTTTATAACAACGTCCTACCTAAATTTCACAAATTATGATGGATAATCTCAGTTAAGTGTTTTAACTGAAAATAAAAAATGGTATGTCATATTATGTCATGAAATCTTAAAAAAAAAGTTGATTAGATATAGTACAAAAGCCTCTAGCAATGTGCTTACTACATAAAATCATAGCTAAATGCACATAAACATTTTAAATGTACTATAAATATCTATAAAAATAAATATTAGTATACACAAAAACTTTAAAAAAAAATACCATCTCAACTCATGACCTCATCTGCTGAATTGGAGATTTTAAGGATTTTTTGTTATTTTAAGTTCTATGATGACAGACAAATGTCTTCTGATGATGAAGAGCAAATTCTTTACAAATGTTAAAATATTTTAGTTCCCTGATAAATAATATTTATTTATCTGTAACAGGAATAGCTGTTAAGGTTAACTTCATCTTTCCTGAAGTGATATTTGTACATCTACTGGAAAGTAATTTTTCCTTGTTATTTATTTTCTTTGAGTAAGAGTAGTAATACCATGAATTATGTAATCTACAGTTAAAAATGTGTCCTGAGTAAATTCTAGCTTTCCTTATCTGTCCATGTCCTTCTTTCCATAACTTCTTGAGACTGAAAAAGGAACTTTTTAAGAATCAATCTCATCACAATGAGAATAATAATAGTTACCTGTATACAGAAGGTCACATTTTATAATACACCTTTATAACCAACTGGCCATCATTCAAGTTTGCCACAGCAAAGTTACTTTTTTAAAGATTTAAGCAATCTCTTATCATTATAATTAATATATTAAATACCATATTGTAAAATATATCATTGCTACAGTTTCATTAATTATAATAACAAAACTATAACCTAACAATGAGAAAGAAAAATACAAGTAGAGGTTATAAATATAAATACCTACTGGTACATCCTTCTTTTCTTTCCTTGAAGGGTTTGTGCCTCTGTGTTCATTCTGTTGTTGATACAATGAACCATCTCGTTCACCATTTAACTGGAAGGAACTCACTCCATTTCCTTCAGTGAGATGTTTAAATATATTTAAAAAGGATTAATTTTCATGAAAACTTTCATTCAGAAAATTATCAAGTAGGAAAGAAAAATCCGATCTCTCAGATGGTTTCTGCCTTCACTTGGGATCACCCAATCAGAAATATTTAGTACTCAAGAAAGAGGTCTGATACACATGTTCTGCTACTTATATCTCTATTTTCATACAGACAAATTTAAAATCAGGTTATGTCTAACTAAGCACATGTATTTGTGTAAAAGACAAAGAAATACTGAATATATAACTACTTTCAGGAAAGGGGTAATTTACACTATGTTATCCAGGAAACTTTAGTTGTTCTTTTTAAAATTGCTTCTTATGCATAATATGCAAGAATATAGTATTAAAACAGCATCTTCTAGTATTAATTTGGAGGCAAATACCTAGTAATGGAGACAATCACTTTTCTAAAAATGATAAAATGAAGAACTTAGACAGAGTACCCTCCTCTTTTTCTAAAACACAAGTAGCCTACAACCAAAACACACTGTCCTTGTTTGTTCAGAGTTCAGTTTCTTCTGCTGCCACGCTAAGATAAATGATGAACTGAGCATTCACAATTCTCCAAGAGGGAAGAAGTTAGATATGAAATGAGAAACAAGGACATTTGAATCCCAGAATGGGTCACAGGTAATCCTGTCATATAAACACTTCAAACCATGTGGCAAAAAGCAGAAAACATCTCTGTGGTCATTGTCTTCCTTCTCTCCTCTCTCAAAGGAATTTCAAATACTCTCTTAAAAGAAAGATACCCTCCATTTTTTTCACACAGTACTAAACCCTGGTAACATGCTTATCTCACCCTCCCTTCCCCCATTACCTAAAGCAATCGGCTTTTGTGGAGGTAATCTGGGCGGTGGTGGTCTAGGCGGAACTTGGGATGGTTTTGCTGGGCTCTCCGACATGGGACATCTCTTGATGGTTCCTTGATTATCATCATCAGTAGAATGAGTTTCCTGTGGTATGAATATGGACTTAGGCTGAAATAATACAGAAAAGGAGACCAAGGATTAAACAGGAAATTATTTATGTTTCATTCAAAAGGAAAAATATTAAACATTTTCCCTGAAGTAAATACCATTATATATCAGAGGCTTTCGAACTGTGTTTACTAGCTAAGCTCCAAGGTTGTTCAACTATCTGATTCAGATTATCTTACATACATCCTTAAAATGTGCAATAACGTGTTTTCTCAGAAAAAAAAAAAAAAGGCCTCTTAATTCCTTCACAAGCCTTCCTACCTAGACTTGCTAAATAAAAATATTCTGGTTCTTCTGATCTCCAATTTAAATGAGTCTCTCTTTATTTTAAATATTCAGGCTAATCAGATTTCAGTTCTTTATAAGGCTAAACTGTCTCTTTTAGATGACTCAATGTCTTTTATGTTAATGCTTAATCTCTCAGACTGGGGCAGGAGAAGATACCAATTAAAATTTTTATCATACTGGAGAATACTAACACAGCAATATGGAATGGCTAAGAAACTTTCTGTGCAGACAATGAAAAAACCTCCAGTCAGCTGACAGTTTGGAGAATTTATAAATTCTTATAAATGTGTCCCTTATTAGGAAGATTGCTCAGCACTTACCTTTTTGAAATTCTAATGTAAAACTAAACAAGCAAGTACAGTATTATTTACCTGCGTGAATCATGATTTTTTCAAAAGTATAAAATGAAAACAAAATACAAAATCTAATACATTAGATGCCAAGACTGGTCAGACTCCAATTGTCATTTATAATCCCTGATTTCAAACCTTAGAATTATAAATAGTTCAATTTTATAATTAAAATTTACTCTGCATATAAACTTATAAATTTTTATTACCTATATTAACTCATTTTATCTTTAAAAAACCCTTCAGTTGGAATAATTTTAGTATTTTATGATGCTTTTAACAAAAGGATTTTTTGCTAAAAAATTTTTGAAAATTACTGTCCTATTTTGTATTTTTAATGTAAAAGTACCTTCTATGATAGTTAATATCTATGATGATAAATCACTATCCATTAACCATTCTCAAGAAATCAATTACTAGTAGATAATATATTTTGAAGGAAAAAAAATCTTACAAAAAATGTGAGATTTCTAACCAGGTGAAATAATACTAACCCATTAACTTAATCATTTTCATGCACAAATTTCTAGAACTTATTTAGCATAAATACTAAGTGACAAGTTAGATAATTAAAAAAAGACAAACAAAAATAATAACAGTCATCTATATCATGGTTAGTCACTTGTTCATGGTTTTTTTTTTTTTTTTAGGCGGATCCCAAGTGAAAATAAGCCACAGAGAAACTATTAATACAGTACTAAAGTGGCAGAACAATCACACACACACCCACACCCACGTAATTCAAGTTGAAAAACAAACCTGCTTACCTTTGGTGGCAAAGGAGGTGGAACTTTCGCTTTCATGGTTGAACTATAAAAACATGAGCGTTTAGAATCAGAATTGAATTATTACTAAAATATAATTAATTTTTCAAAGATATGGAAGAAAACTTGCATAAACAAGTTCCCTTTTCTGAGATTATGAGTGTTTTCCAAAATACTCTGTGAAATGTTCAAGTTATACTGAATGAAGTTTTATTCAGAAGTAATTAAGGAGATATGCTTTCTTGGTTTCAAATTAAAACAGGAGAAGATAATTACAGTTCCAGTTTATATCAATTGGAAAGTAATTATTATAAAAACATAAGCAGCAATTAGTTTAGGGAAAAAGAGCAAAATGATATAGTATAAAAATATATTACAATGTAAGCTTCATTTTTACTGTTAGATATGAAATATCTCTGATGAAGCTCATCAAAAGCTACATATATTTGCTGGAAAATTTTAGGTAGAATTTATTTGATTGAAGCTAAAATTCATTACAACTCAGGACTGGCATTTTAGATGTACAAAAAAATGAAAAGATGATCGAGCATTAACTCTCAGATGAGGAAAGGGAGGCCCAGAGAGGCTAAGTGACCTGATTCAAGGTCACAGAGTAGTGAGGTACAAAGGAAAACCTATGCCTCCACGCCTCCAGCTGCTAGTCAGGTGTCACTCTCCCATGAAATTGCACCTTTCTTCAAAGGGGGAAAAAAAATCTAAAAAACTAAGTATCAATGCTTACATAAGTGAAAATATTCCCTCTTGAAAAATAGATTTATATCCAATGTAGGTGTTTATTTAAAACATAGCAGATGAAATTTAATCAACCAAGTACAAGCCTCTTTGTTTGTATTTGTAGTAATAATTATAGCATCTACCAATTACGAATTTATGACATTTCAAAATTCTTTGTCATGAGCCAGTGCTATGAACTGAATTTTGTCCACCAAAATTCCTATGTTTAAGCCCTAACCCCTAATGTGATTGTATTTGGACACAGGGCTTCTAGGAGGTAATTAAGGTTAAAGAAGGTCCTAAGGGTGGGGTCCTGATCCTACAGGACCTTATAAGAAGAGGAAAGGAGGTTGCTCCTTCCTCCTCTCTCTCTGTGTACACACTGAGAAAAGACCACTTGAGCAAGAAGGCAGCTGTCTACAACCCACAAATAGGGCCCCCACCAGGAACTGAATAGGCAGTTATTTTATCTTAGACACCTGAGACTCCAGAGTGTGACAAACTGCTGTTACTCAAGTCACGCAGTCCATGGTATTTTCTTATGGCAGGCCGAGCTAAGACAGACTTGCTTGGTACCAAGAAGTGGGGTACTGCTATAACAAATACCCAAATATGTGGAAGTAGCTTTGGATCTGAGTAACAGGTAGAGGCTGGAAGAGTTCTAAGGTACATGCTAGAAATATGGACACTAAGAGTGATCTTGGTGAGCAGCCAGAAAGAGGAGAGCTGCATGCAGGAGAGTTTCCATCTTCTTAGAGAATACATAATCCCCAACAGAATGTTGGTAGAATGTGGACGTTAAGGCCATCCTGCTGAGGTCTTAGATGGAAATGATGAACATACTATTGGAAACGGGAGGAAAGGGGATCCTTGTTACAGAGAGGCAGACAACTTGGCTGAATTATGCTCATATTCTAGTGTTTAGTGGAAGTTAACCGAGGTCCTAAGAGTGAGGTCCTCATCGGATAGGAAAAAGGGGAAGAGATTTCTGTCTCTGCATGCATGGATTGAGGAAAGCCCACGTGAGAACATGGTGAAAAGGCAGCCATCTGGCAGGCCTGAAAGAGACCTCTCACTAGGAACTAAACTGGCCTGCAGCTCGAGCCTGAACTTCCCAGCCTCCAGAACTGTGAGATCAATTTTTAAACCACCAGGCTATGGTGTTCTGTTAATGCTGCTTGAGCTAACACAACTAGAATACGGAAAGAGAAAGAAACTGTGGTATAACCCATAATACTATGTTACTAATGATATTAAAATTACTGGCAATATTAAGCTGTCAGATTTATGAAATCAAGTCAAATGACACATTTTCTTTTATCAAAAACAGAAAAAGAACTTACTGTTTAGATTCATCATCATCCCCTTCATCATCTTCTAAATGTGCCACATGCCCTCTAAGGACAAAGGATAATTCCACTGTCACTAAATGGACTTTACCAAAACGGCTTAAGAGTAAATTTTAGAAAATGCAGGAAAGGCCACTGCAAGACAGAATTTTATTTGCAGATTTGCAGGATTCAGAATTAAACAACAACAAAACAATCTTAGGCTACATGACAGAGAAGGGGGCAAACAGACTTTACTCATCTATGATATAAAGTATTTTAGGCTTAATTAAAAATCAAAATTACCGCTGATGTAATTCTTCTTCAACAGACTTCAGAAGACTCCTTAAAAGAAAACAAAAACAAAAACAAAAAATAATGTGAATAAATAAGCAAAGGAATACCAAGTACATTTTCATCACTTCAACCTTACCCAAAAATTTTAAAATTACTCTTTACTATTTACTAACATCTGCTACAATGATCTCTATACCATAGAACATCAAGTTATATTTAATAATATATCTGTATTTTCTGTTGCTAATGTCTTTATACATGTATTTGAAATGAACAAAATAAATCCTAATGTTTAGTGAAAAATACCAATTCAAACAGAGGACAACCCACCATGAAATGTCACAATAGGACTGACAAAACCATAATTGCAGGGTCATAGCCAGGGGTTTCCAGGATTCAAATTTTACCTGGAAAATTTTACCTGACACCTGAAATTATATTTTCTTTTTCTTAAAATAAGGAAGGTGACACACTTTAAAAAAACATGCTCTCAGGCAATCCTACAAAATGAAACTCAACATGTTGGATCTCTGCAAAAGCATGCATGCATGTGATGTGAATACATGAATGTAGTAGCACTTTGCTTTCACAGAAGACACTCACTTACCTGACGTATCTGTTCTCCAGTGGTGTACTGGCAAACACATTTACACTTTTGGGAGACTAAGCCTGTATTAGACCAGGTGCGAGGATTTTATCATTAGGAGCAATTTATGAAACTTTGATATTCAGGAATGTAAGAGAGCACTCGTGGCATTCCTGAAGTTCCCTTACTTCTTTTCACTGCAAGTTCATGCAGCGTATCTCCTATGTTACACTCTTCAAGCATAAAAACTCCGTAGCTTTCTTAAAGCCAATGGGATAGGGAGAAATATGGTTACTAATAGATTATTGAGGTAAAAGTGAGTCAATGGAAATTTACTCTCCTCCAAAGTTCTAAGGCAGTACCTTCTAATCATTTTCCCCCTCTGATATATATTGGAAAAAACTGCCCTTAGAATTATCAAAACATAAAACCAGAGAAACTGAAAGGTACGGTTTAGCTGGTATACGCAATTAATAGAATAGATTTTGGTCTTCAAATATTTTAATTAGGCCAGCTTACTGACAACCTATGGGAAAGCCATAAACTAACTGCAAATCCTATTTTGTAGATAAAAAAATTGAGGTACTTCAGTCAAATCTATCATCTAACTCACAAAGCTCTTCAAGGGCTAGCTCAAGGAAGGCAGGACTTCTGACTAGAAGCCGGATAGCCAGGTTATGAAGCAAAGACAGCCTGAATCTGAAACCTGCCTCTGTCCCTGTAAGCTGTGTGGCCTTCAATAAGTTACTTTGCAATGCTTCAGTTTCCATATCTATAAAACAGGAATTATAACAGTACCTACATCAAAGTGTTTATCTGACGATACACTGAATATCTTGGGTAAAGTGCTTAGAATAGTAATTTAGAATAGAGTAAGTACTCAATTAGTATTTTCTTTATTATGACTGACTGAGCAACATTTCTTTAAACTAGCAATTCTCAGTGTGGTCTAGGGATCTCTGAGGTCCCTTGGTCTCCTGTAGGAGGTCTGCAAGAACAAAACTATTTTCATATTTAATACACATACTACAAAAAAGCATTTACCTTTTGCACTCTTGTTCTTTCATCGAGAAGGAAACTCTGGAGTTTTCCAGAGATTACAAAATGCATAACACAACAGATTAGTAGCCGATATGAGAATGCAGCTGTCTTCTATTAAGCCAGATATTAAAGAGATTTGCAAAAAATATAAAACAATGCCACTTTTCTTACTATTACTTTGTTTCAGGAAAATAGCTGTTTTTCATAAATAAATGTTATTAGTGGGCCTCAACAAAAGTCTGTTGAATTACACTGACATATATAAAGACTATTATCACAATTATTTGCTGCTTCTAAGTTTCATGAAAGGAATCAAGTGGTGTTACAAGGAAGGTATCATAAAGAGGTGACATTTAAATTGGTCCTTAGTGATGAGTAATTTTTTTTTAATACACACAAAAAAATGTTATTTATAACATGTAATGAATATATTACTATTTTAAATAAGTAAATATTCTGAAAAGTTCTTAGTGTAAATTTCCAATACTATAAATATTGACAATTATAACCCATATAAACAAAAGCTTACTAGAGTCCTCAATAACTTTTAAGATTGTAAAGGGTCCTGAGACCAAAAATTGAAGAAGCACTGCTTTAAACTATTTTACTAAGTTAAACACAGTATCTCTGAAGTGTACAGTGGGCTTTTATATCATTTTGGAAGATATGAAAAACACTTCTTACACACATGACAACAGTTTTGGGGGGGCACCTCTTTTTTCAGTAGAGAATATTCAAATTTGAAAATAAGAGGGAAATTCAAAATGTAGTTTATTTTCAATTACCATATTTAATTGGATTTACATGGCATTCCACTTTTTAAAAAAGAATCTTCCTCAGAGTGTTAGATTCGCCAAGAATAAGAGAGAAAGGCTTAATAAGAACACAGAAAAGCAGCTAGCCTATGGCGAGGGACTCATGTAAATTTTTATTTATTTACTTGTAAATCTCCTACTATGTTACAGATATTTTGTTAATAAAGTTATAGAATTCACAAAGTTTTAATGAAAAGTAGGATATAGGATTTGCTTTTCAGGCTTTATAAAAGAGAAAATGAAACATGGCTAAATTTGCTAAGAGGTTCATTTACAGTAAATATTGTATCCTGAGAGCCCTAGAGAAATATGTGACACTGATTTGATCACCAAGATTGGGTGCTCTACAATAAACAGTGTCACTATTCACTAGTCCATGTGGATTCTTCTGTTATGGAAATTTTAGAAAGTGATCAACAAAATAAAACAAAAATGATGCCCACAAATACTGAATTACTAAGTCAATCTAAAATAATTTGGAAATCTGGATGAAAAGTTAAAAATGGAACAATATGCAATTATAGATTTAAGTGGTGAAGTGAAGAAACTGATATAGGGAAGTAAAAACCACAGCCAAAATATTTAGCATATTCACATTAGCTAAGAAATTCAGGCTGCTGGTTACTAAAATCTGAAATTGCCTAAATGGCTCAAAACAATCTTTTAAGTATTGTCCTGATTATATCTGAAGACAAAACAAAAAAACTTCTTATGTCTTTAAAACCAAAGAGCAGTTTTATTCACTCATATTCACTTGCTCTTACATCAACGATTACTTACTGAGTAAATACTACAGGTAAGGGCAATTAGTAAGTATTTATTAAACCCCAGCTGTCCTAAATGCTTTGCAATGATTACCACCTTTCACCCTTAGCACCCTACAAGGCAGGGACTAATTATAATCCCCATTTTACCAGAGAAAATTGAGGTAAATTTCTCAAGGTCACATAGCTTACAGGAAGAGGGCATTCTGATTCCAGAGCTGGCATTTACTATTACTACACTCAATTGTGCCAGGAACTGTGTAATTCAGTTACTCTTTTCACCATTATTTCAGTCTTCAGAAGAGACTTTATCTTTAGAATTTTTGCTCTACATTAAAGACAAAATTAGAAATAATTGTTTTCTTTTAAAAACAGTATTTTGTTGGTTTTAAATGATCAGAAAAGTTGATCCCAATAATAACAGCATTCAAAAGAAAAGAAAACCCAGTAAGTCAAAATACATATCATTCTGTTAAAACAAAACAAAACAAAACAAAACAACCAAACTATCTTAGTTCCTGTTTGGTCTGGAATAGGTAGAAACCCATAAATGGAAATCTGTCTGCCTGATCACCTATGGAGAAAGCAGGAAATCCTGTGAGTTTTAAAACACTGCCTAGTCACAAGAATAAAGCAGACATATCAGTACAGTAAGAGAAGTGCTACATCCATGCTCATGTCACATGTATGTATATACCTGTACATGAAACACAGCCAAAGGTCAAACTTTTGGCCAACCTACCTTGCCAGTGATTCGTTATATAGAATACAGTTCCTTAAGCAGGGATCCAATTAATCAAAAAATGAAGGTTGGGCAAATTATTAACATTTTACCTAGCCAAAGTAACTATATACTATGAAAATGTCTAACAATCAGAAATTAGACAATGGGAACTAAGGAATCTGGAAAAGCATTTAGTGATGGGCTATATATTTTTTTGCATTTTTGCCTGTATATAATTCAAAAATATATTTAAAATGAACCAAAAAAGGATAAATGAAATATTTCTCCAAATTATCCACTGTCTCTTAAAATATACCAAAATTTGCTAACAAGGTCCTTAAAACCAGTGACCTTAAATTTAGAAAAAACAACACAAAAAGCACTTCAGAATTTTTATTTGCTAACCACTATGAGACAAACTTTCTTTGCTGTCCATCAACAAATCAGGACAGATTACAAATAGCACATAGTTACTCTTTAGATAAAATTTCATTTTTCTACTAGGGAAATTTTATGCTTATTTTCCATTTTAGGAAACCTAAATCAGGTTAATTAAAAAAAAAACAAAAAACCTCATCGTATTTAACTGAAGTTCAGCTTAAATCAAAACTAATGCATTTCTCTAGGTTGTCATTCAAAGTCTTTTCTCTGTGTTGAGAAAAGATAGTGTATTAAACATTTAGTCTATAAAAAAGGAGAGAGACATGATTTTGCATTATCTTTAAATCCGAGCTACTCGTCTTCAGTCACCATTTCTCAACTGCTTAAAGTATGGATGTATGTATACTTCTCAACGCTCTAATGTAAGTGAAATCATATGTTGAAATTTTAAGTTGTTCTGATTACTAAGATAATATCTACACTGCTGGGAGATTTTGGCAACTTAAACAGTATTTCCTTACAAATTAGATTTTAAAATGATAATCTATTCATGAACTCAGGAAATGAGAACCTACTGGGAACAGCAGAGTCCTGTCTCCTTACCCTGCTGACTCAGGACTGCGAGCAACTTAAATTGTTAGACGCTGTAAAAGCTGCCTTTTCACCCCAGTGGTGCCCCACCCAGACAGTGCCTAGCGTAGAGGAGGCCTTTAATAATTGCTGGATTTACTTCTTGCATGAACTGATAATTCTTAAGACACTAGACATATTTTAACTACTCTCTACTTTTTGAAAAACTCTTAACTAAAAAGTCAGGATAGAGATTTCTAAAAGGTGTGAATATTCCCGGCTATTTTAAGAGCCAACACACCTGGGACATGTACCAAAGCAAGTTTTATAAGGAATAAATAGGTCAACTTTAAAAACAAAAGAAGGGTGCCTGGTGGCTCATTTGGTTAAGCGTCTGCCTTCAGCTCAGGTCATAATCCCAGGGTCCTGGGATCGAGTCCGTATCGGGCTCCCTGCTCAGTGGAGAGCCTGCCACTCCCCCTGCTTATGCTCTCTCTCTCTCTGACAAATAAATAAATAAAATCTTAAAAATAAATAAATAAATAGATAGGGCGCCTGGGTGGCTCAGTTGGTTAAGCAACTGCCTTCGGCTCAGGTCATGATCCTGGAGTCCCGGCATTGAGTCCCACATCGGGCTCCCTGCTCAGCAGGGAGTCTGCTTCTCCCTCTGACCCTCCCCCCTCTCATGCTCTATCTCATTCTCTCTCTCAAATAAATAAATAAAATCTTTAAAAAATAAATAAAAATTTAAAAAAATAATAAAAGAAAAAAATCCTGAAACATATATTATCTTCAGTTGGAATGTACATTTTTTCTAATAAGGTTAGAAAAAGTAGCTTGATATAAAAAATTTAAGGTGATTGTCCCCATTATGACAATTACTAAATGATTAGCAAAGTAGTGATGAAGAAAAGTTAAAAACATATTATAAAACATATCTACCAGACTACTACAATTTACTTCTGGAAATATTAAAATATATTTTACATATTAAATATTATATATAATAAAATACACAATAAATATAAATACATAATACAGTGAGTATACTAAAATATGAAGTAACTTAATTATTCTTGAATTTAAATTTAAAAAGAACTTTACTTACTTGTTTGCACCCAAAAAGTAACTACTTTGGTGTCCTTGTGCATATTCTAGCTGTAGATCCTAATAGTATAAAATAACATATTTAGCAAAAGAGTAGTATATTACAAATCGTGATACACAAATATATATATTTTAAAAGAGAAACCCCAGACTGCAAATAAATCTGTATTGCTATATGTTCTTTAACAAAAAAAGGCATAGTAGGACTTCCAACAATAAAAGATGTCAGAAGTTTGTAGTTGTGGTTTACGTATTTATTTAAGCTCAGTATTTTTCTGGAACTTGTTTGAGTAATATGTGCAAGTTTCATTTATGGTTATTGCTTTTGTAATTAAAATTTATAAAAATCAGTTTTTAGAAAGAAAAACGCTCAAATAAGATACTTGATATCAAGCTATAATGAAGCAAAAATGATTACAGAAGAGAACAAGCAACAAAAATCTTGACCTTGTATATAATAAGATCTGCAATAATTATGTATATATACACATTCACATATTTCTACTATTGCTTCATGCAGATAATAATTTTTTAAAGATATAGAATAAGGTGCTCTTTTTAAGTAAATTATATAGATGAACATGCACAAGGTTGTAAATTACACTTAAAGGATTTTTAATAATTTTTTAAAGAGTTGAGTAGCAAAACTTCAAAAGAGTATTACTAAGGTAGTTCCTTAACTAAACATTTCCACTGAACGCTACAGGTTGTAAAGAGTAGAACTGAAATTTAAAGGGACTAATATATATCCTCAACTCAAACGCCTTCTTGAGGGGAAAAAAAAAGTTTTCTAACAACCATAGAAAGTACAAAGTAAAGCTTTTCTTCCTCCCCTTCTTAAGTAGCTGTATTCCAAGCATGGTTTTAACAATAAAGGGGGAATATTTAACATTTTAAATGAATTTTATTTTCATTAGAATATAGCATACTTAAAGTGTTTTCTAATTATACAAGATATTGCCAAATGAACAATCAGGATTTAGTGCAAAAGATACCTCCTTTGAGTAGCCTTCAAAGACTGCAGGAAAAGGTGCAACCTGTTCCATGTCTCTACAGTATTTAATACACAGTTCTCCTCTAGCACTTAGACTACCTTTTAATTAATTAATTTACCAGTCTATAAAAATAGGAGCCAGGCTGTGAGCTCCTCAAACCAAGGGAAAATGTTAAACCCATCTTTCTTCCCTACAGCCCAGCTAGTACTTTTTTTTATAAGGAATAAATAGGTCACTAACTAGGCCCTTAAAATAAATGCTTGTTCAAATGCCAATAGTTTATTTTCCTGTAAAGAGACAACTAACACTTCAGCCTCGTTAAGATACACAAATTCTAGATCACAAAAATACTAAGCCTTGGAATATGAGGATTCTAAGCAATACATTGCAGTTAAGTGAAAAGCACTTTAACATTTAAGTATTCTAGCACCTGTCAAAAAGATAACTGATGAAATACAGAATGAAAATCCTGGTTCAGACAAGACTCAATTTTTGTCTTCTTCAATATTTCTGTGCTTTCAGGCATAATAAATGTTCTTACCAGTGACAAAAAAGATAATACGTCATAAATAAGATTAGTCAACTCTCACACTGGTATCACATGAAATTCTAATGAAAAAGGATACCTGTTCTAATTCATAATAATATATCTTAATAGGATGACAGCACTATTATCGTAAGACTGCCACACAATTATGCTGCACAATTTAAGTGGTCATGGCTTTGTACAGGAACCTTTAAACTTTGGCATTCAGTAAAGAGAAGGACTAAGCTCAATGAATGCACTTCTAAATTCAAGTTTGTTTTCTTCAGCTGTAGGTAACTACACCACCTCTACCATACCAGCAATCTCTTTAGCCAATAGAATCTCTTAAGTCCTTAATCAAATTTCGGCTTCTAAAATGTACATTTTGTGCGGAGTGGCCACGGTTTCTGTTATATAAACACAGATTTGGCTATTGTAGCAATAGTCAGCTTATGATACATGACAACTACCAGTTTGATACAATGATTTTTAAAAAAATCAACTGAGATTAGCAGCTGCTTAGGAAGGTAAGAGAGGAATCTAAAATAACTAGTATTTTAATAGAAAATTGAACATAGGTTCATATGCAGAATAACGTTCAGGCCAGGAAGAAGTTGGAGATATATCCAAGTCAGATGATTAAATGTGTCATGTCTCAAGCCCTACCAGGAAAGCTAAAATTAAAAGGGGCTCATTCTTTATTAATTCCTTCTCCATAAATCAAGTTATGTTTTTAGCAACCATGGAACAAAAACAACGTGCTAGGAATGTCATCAAGTACAAGAATTATACTAAGTCCTTTTAATAAGTATTGAATCTCATTTAACTCAACTATTATTTACTTAAAACCTATTATATGCCAGGAATTCAGACAGTAAATCATTCAAGGAAAAGGAGAAGAAATAAAAAGGCAAGGAAGAAAAGTAAAACTTGGGCAAAGTTAGTAGCTATTTATATATCTTCAGAACAGTCTAAGAAAGATTGATCTAAAATGCTTGTTAAGAAGTACTTGGAAGCTATTCTGTAATAGAAAAATGCTACCAAAATGATGCTTGGAAAAGCACTCAAGATAACCCTAGATGATGGTAAAACACAGCAATCCTTCGTAAGCTAAGTAAGAATACATTTGAACATGCCAGGAGAGACGTAGAAAAAATTAGTAGCACAAATGAGACATCAACTTATTAATGAATGACAATGTTTAACTACACAGTAAAGTCAAATAAGTAACAAGGACTGAAAACACACAATAGCCTTCTTGTATAGATTCAACCCGAACACTCAAGCAAAAATTGAAGGTGGTCACTCCAGCCCAATGAAAATATCTTTTTGGGTCAGAAAATCCTAACTTCAGTTTTAATGAATGGGGAAGCACAGAACAGCAGAAAAGGAAAATATATCATCAAGAAAATCTTATTACTTTTTTTTTTTTAAAATAAACCCCTTGGGAGGTTGCAAAGTCTACACCTGATGAAAAAACAGCAGGAAGTTAATAGAACTGATATAGCAGGCTACAGAAACAAAAGAAAAAATACTTTGGCAATACATTTTAACCAACAAAAAAGAGAACAGCACAAGAGGAGAGTTTTTACCTCATCAAAAAATGAGAAAATTATAATATGAATAAAGTCATTTTAAGATACCTTTTAATATGGGTAGATAATTTATAAAGTAAAAAATAACTGAATCGTGGACAAATCAAAAAAGATTTTATTTCTTAAAAAAAGTCAGAGAAGCCCGTGAGGTCAGAACACTAACAGATGAACACTAAGCAGTATTCATGACTCTTACATGGCAAACTTGGAAAATAAGATCAGCAGGGTAGGTTTGCCATTCCAGAAAATGTCCTATCATTGTGAAGCTATGAAATGAATTCTCCTTAGAAACTGTCTTATGTATTAGGTAAGAAGAGTAACCACACCACATAAACTTAATGATAAGTAATAGTTTAACAAACTTGAAATAAACAAATTGGTCGGCATTTACTGTTTCTCAGAATAAATTTATTTTTAGACTTTATTCAATTTTGACCTAATTAAGGGGTAATCTTAAAGTACTTTTATGTTTACTGATAATGATCAATTGGGTGTATCTTTCTGATGTTTTTAGTTATAATTTAAATATGTATTCTTACTTTTTCACGCATACTGTAAGTTTCTTTAGAGCAAAGATTATGTTACTATTTATGTTCCTCCACAGCAATTAACATAGTGTTTTGCATATAATTAACTTTAATATATTTTTCATTGGTATATGGGCTAAAATAGCCAGTAAAATTAGGCAAATTATAAAAAAATTGGCCATCAGTTAAACAGATGTATAATCTTTTAATCTGGAGACAGCTTCTTTTACATCAGATAAACCCATTCTATGGTTATGGGCCAAACTTTTACTATTTTTTATTTTTTAAAGATTTTATTTATTTATTTTACAGAGAGAGGCACAGCAAGAGAAGGAACACAAGCAGGGGGAGTGGGAGAGGGAGAGGCAGGCTTCCCGGGTAGCAGGGAGCCCGATGTGGGGCTTGATCCCAGGACCCTGGGATCATGACTTGAGCCAAAGGCAGATGCTTAATGACTAAGCCACGCAGGCGCCCCTCTTACTATTTTTTAAATAATACATTTTACTGAACCAACATATCCAAAGCATTATTATTCCACCATGTAATAAATATAAAAATGATTAAAGATATGTTTACATTTTTTTTTTAATTGGAAGTATAGTTGACACATCTTATATCAGTTTCAGGCGTACAACATAGTGATTCAAAACCTCTATACATTATGCTGTGCTCCCCACAACTGTAGCTCCCATCTGTCACCATACAATGTTATTACAACACCACTATATTCCCTATGTTGCACCTTTATCCCTGTGACTAACTCATTCCGTAACTGGAAACCTGTACCTCCCAACTCCCCTTCACCCATTTTTTTTTTTTTAAGATTTATTTATTTATTTATTTGAGAGAGCGAGAATGAGAGAGAGAGAGAGAGTACATGAGAGGGGGGAGGGTTAGGGGGAGAAGCAGGCTCCTCACTGAGCAGGGAGCCCGATGCGGGACTCGATCCAGGGACTCCAGGATCATGACCTGAGCCGAAGGCAGTCGCTTAACCAACTGTGCCACCCAGGCGCCCCCCCTTCACCCATTTTGCCCATCTCCCACCCCTCTCTCTTTTGGCAACCACCAGCTTGTTCTCTGTATTTATGGGTCTGTTTCTGGTTTTTTTTTTTTTGGCTTGTCTGTTCATTTGCTTTGGTTTTTAGATTCCACATGGAAGTGAAATCATATGGTATTGTCTTCCTCTGATTTATTTCACTTAGCATACCTTCTAGGTCCATCCATGGTTTTGCAAATGGAAAGATCTCATCCTTTTTTTAACTGCTGAGTAATTAATATTCCTGTGTGTGTGTGTGTGTGTGTGTGTGTGTCTACCACATCTTCTTCAGCCCTTCATCTACCTATGAACACTTAAGTTTCAATGTCTTGGCTATTATAAATAATGCTGCAATAAACAGAGGGGTCCATATATCTTTTAGAATTAGTGTTTTAATTTTCTTTGGGTAAATACCCAGTAGTGTAATTACTGGATCATATCGGTATCTCTATTTTTAATTTTTCTCAGGAACCTCCATACTGTTTTCCATAGTGGCTGCACTAATTTACATCCCCACTTAGCAAGTGCACAAGGGCTCCTTTGTCCCATATCCTTGCCAACACTTTTATTTCTTGACTTTTTGATTCTAGCCATTCTGGCAGGTCTTGAGGTGATATCTCATTGTGGTTTTGATTTGCATTTACCTAATGATAAGTGATGCTGAACATCTTTCCACATGTCTGTTGGCTACCTGCTGTCTTCAGAAAAATGTCTATTCAGGTCCTCTGCTAATTTTTTAACTAGATAGTTTGTTTTTTGGTGTTGTGAAGGGTTTTTTTTTAGATATTTTGGATATTAACCCCTTACTGGATATATCATTTGCAAATATCTCCCATTCGATAGGTTACCTTTTCGTTTTGCTGATGGTTTCCTTGTCTGTGCAAAAGCCTTTTATTTTGGTGTAGTCCCAATAATTTATTTTTGCTTCTGTTTCCCTTGCCTTAGGAGACATATCTAGAAAACTGTTGCTAAGGCAACAGAAGAGATTACTCCCTATGTTTTCTTCTAGAAGCAAAATTCTTACTATTTAATTATTGTATCATAGTGAGGTTTTTTAACTTTGGCATCTTCTCAAAATTTGCAGACTTTTTTTTACTAACAATTTTAGAAATCAAGTTCTGTTCTCCTGGTCTCACACATTATGATTATCTAATTAAAAAAAAAATCTCTGGGGGCACCTGGGTGGCTCAGTCGGTTAAACGGCTGCCTTTGGCTCGGGTCACGATCCCAGGGTCCTGGGATCAAGCCCCGAATCAGGCTCCTTGCTCAGCGGAGAGCCTGCTTCTCCCTCTCCCTCTGCCTGCCTCTCTGCCTACTTGTGCTCTCTATCTCTCTGTCAAATAAATAAATAAAAAATCTTTAAAAAAAAAAAAAAAATCTCTGGGGGCGCCTGGGTGGCTCAGACAGTTAAGCGTCTGCCTTTGGCTCAGGTCATGATCCCAGGGTCCTGGGATTGAGTCCCGTGTCGGGCTCCCCCCTTGACAGAGTCTGCTTCTCCCTCCCCCTCTGCCTGCCGCTTCCCCTGCTTGTGCTCGTGCTCTCTCTCTCTCTGCCAAATAAATAAATAAAATCTTTTAAAAAAAATCTCTGTACTGTAATAATGAAAATTGAGATGTAATAGTCTCAATTCATTTACAAGATTATAAAATGAATACCCTTAGCACTTAAAACAATAAGAAATCACTGATGATATGGGACTTTTAAGCAGCAAAGTCTTTAAAGTGGTAAATGTTTTGGGGTGCCTGGGTGGCTCAGTTGGTTAAATGTCCAGACTCTTGGTTTCAGTTCAGATCATGATCTCAAGGTCATGATCTCGAGTCCCCCCCCCCCGCCCATGGGCTGCACTATGTGTGGAGTCTGCTTGAGATTCTCTCCCTCTCCCTCCCCTTCTGCCCCTTCCCTTGCACACCCTTGCACATGCATGTGCAGACTCCCTAATAAATAAATTAATTAAAAATAAATAAATAAAATCTTTAAAAAAACAAAAGGGGTAAATGTTTCTTCTGGGTCCCAAAAGATTTACAGTTGTCATCTTGGTGCCAAGTGCCTACTAAGATGACAGCCAGACACTTTGGGTTCATCAGGTTTCTAGTGGCAACAAGTATTTGTAACAGTTGGAAATCCTGCTCACAGTGCTGAAGTTTTAGGACTGATGAAATTAGACAATTGAAATAGCTATGGACACTTCACACCCATTAGGATAGCTGTTGTTACACACACATACACACACACACACACACCCCAAAAATAACAAGTGTTGACGAGGATGTGGAGAAATTGGAGCCTTTGTGCGCTGCTGGTGGGAATTGTAAAATGACACAGCTGCTATGGAAAGTAGCATGGCATTTCCCTCAGAAATTAAATGTAGAATTACCACATGATGCAGCAATTCTCCTTTTCATATGCCCCAAAGAACTAAAAGTAGAATCTCGATAGATATTGCACACCCATGTTCATAGCAGCACTATTCACAACAGTCAAAAGGTGGAAGCAATCCAACTGTCCACTGATAGATGAATTAACCAACAAAATGTGGTACAGACACGCACACATACATATACACACACAGAAACATCATTCAGCCTTAAAAAGGCAATTCTGACACATGCTACAACATGGATGAATCTTTAAAGATGTGACATGATGCTAAGTGAAGGGAGCCAGTCACAAAAGGACAAATGTTGTACGATTCCATTTACATAAAGTCTGTCAAAAAGACAGAAAACAGAATGGTGGTTGCCAGGCGCTGGAAGGAAGGTGGGAAGGGAGTTATTGTTTAATGGGTAATGAGCTGCAGTGTGGGAAGATGGATAGTAGTGATGGTTGCACAACAATATGAATGAACTTAATGCTGCTGGACCATACACTTAAAAGTGGTTCCAATGGTAATTTCTGTGTTATATGTATATTTTACCACAATAAAAAAATAACTATGGAACATATATATGTTGAGTAAAAAGAGAGATCATGAGTGCAGGCTCAGTATTCATGGGAAAAAACCTGATGACATGGGGTAGAGGTAACATGGACAATGGTTTAGGTTTGAATTCCTGAGCCAGGCTGCCCCAATCAAACCCCACCTCGGCCATTAATTTAGCTAGGTGGTAAGACCAATTTCAACTTCTTTATACCTTAAATCCCCTCATCTGTAAAACAAGGATTTTAAGTTAATACATTTGAAGTGTTTAGAATGCCTTGTGTTTAAAAACTCGTAGATAAATGTTAGCTTTTATCATCAGAAATGAACTTTTAAAGGTTGATTTTATAAACTGTAGAATCTGACAAATATGTCGTTCATCCCTCTTCTGCCAGAACTATCTAACAAGTTAACTATCCCTAAAGCCCTCTGTCAGAAGAAACTCCTGGTGACTTGGGGGTAGGGGCAGTTCTAGGGAGCAGAGCCAAGGTAACTTATTCAGGTTACTAGGTTAGTTCCAGAAACAAGGGGCACAAAAAAGAATAACTGTAATTATAAAGACTATGTTTCTGGGTTTGTTGTTGTTGTCTTTTCTAGACAATATTAATAAGTCAATTTAAACTTTTGTTTCTGTGGTTTTTTATTTCCACAACAAATTTCACTAACTGTCATTCTAGCCTACATATGTGTAATTCTGAAAAAATCTTTAATCCGAAAATCACTGACTGTTTTCTTCAGACATTTCATCTTTCTTGCCCCTTTGGACAGTTAATTCTCAATCCTTACACTTTCTGGTCCTCTCTGGACCATCTGATGCATCCTTCTTTCTTTTGTAACAGTCCATGTACTGACTCTTCCAGCTTTTCAACTGCTTCTTCCCCCTCTCCCATGTTGGTTCTACCTTTGACTGCAAAACACAGGGATCACCCCTCGTGGTAACGAGTTTTCTGCATTCCTTCCTCCTTCAGCCCTAATTAGTGAACACACGCAATCTCATGGTTTCATCTATCCTTTCTTCTTTGATGACTTCAATCTTCCTCTTCTGAGCTAATTCCATAATTCCAGTAGTAGTATAACCATTTGATAATTTCAGCTCTTTATCTGCCTTCTCTCAAAACTGTGGTCCGTGCCAATGATCATTCCCATAGCAATTCCCACAAAACACTGGAGACATCCGCCCTTCTCTTCCTGAAGAATCTACAATGGTTCCTACACTACAATGAAATCAGTCTTAGTCCCTTCCAGAAGCCAGATAAAGCCACATTAACCCAAAAGCTTTTCTCCTCTGATTTCCATAGCACCTATTTCATATGTTAGCATCTTGTCATTAACAGTCACCATCTGTTGGCAATCCACTATATATTTTGCTGTATGGCTGAAAGTTTATATGTCCGAGTATTTTTTGCCCATCAAGACAGCAAATTCCTCCAAGAGAAATTAGGTGTAAATAGTCTCTTCCATGTTCTACAAATATTACAGGGCATAGATTTAAGAATTTATATAATGACTTCAACCAACCAGAATTGAAAGAAGTATGTTATTAAGGCAGAGAGAAAGGAAAGAGAAGGAAAATTCCAATGAAAAGGCAAAAAAGTACAATCTAGGAGTAAATCTGGAAGCAACTTGGAGCCCTGGCTAGCTACAGAGAAAAAACCATTTACAGCAACTATTAAAAGTACTATTTATTTAATATTTACCAGGGTTAATTTTCCTCTTTTTTTACCTAATGGTAACACAGCCTTAATATCTATAACTTCAGGGAGGCTTTAAAATCCAAACTTCGGCCTGAGAAAACTGGATATTACCTAGTGCTACAGTTAAAATTTCATCTGAGACTCATTTCATTGTTAATTAGGGATAAGTTATTTCTTAAAATTATATATGCATACATTTATATGTAATATATAAAAGTAGTTTAATATATACGAATGGATATGTATATGTATATATATATATATAGATGGTTTCTAGTTCATTAAAATAAGTCACATTAAAACTGAACATTTTTATAGGAAAATGTAATTTAAAAATACATTTGAGAATATTAAGTACTTTTCATAAAAAATGATAATAAAAAATTAAAAATTTCTTGAGTAGATATATCTAACTTGTTTTAGAAAAAAAATGGCTACAATCAATATATAGAGGCTTGCTAAATGGCAGGAACTTATAAAACAATGCTTAAACTGGTTCATTAAAATTGGACAAAATATTTGATTAAAAAAAAACCAAAAACAATTAAGACTAAACAATGCTGACAAAGAAAATCAGAAGATGAGAAATACCAGATTAGATCTTGCAGTGTAGTATATTTCTTCTGAACTGTCCAAAAAACCATCACTGTCGGGCTGTTTAGCAGAGACCAAGAAACCCAAGTTATTTACACTTAGACTAAAAGCCACAATTCACAAAGGGAAACTGTCACAAGTGAGGTAAGTCCTGCTAACATAATTTTATTAAGGCAAATGCCAAGTCAAATCATATTAAGGAGCCTCTAAAATATCAATAATGCAACAACTTTGCTCTGTGATGCAGTTATTAAATTAGCACAGAATTTAAATACATGCAATGCAAACTTAAAATGAGCACAAACTCCAACTGCCTTAACAAAATACTATTAGCATTTATAAACATCATGACTAGACTACTTTTTGTTCTTAACCTTCTCCATCCTCTATGTAAATGTTGGGCTTAAGTATTTTAATATAATCATTTTAAGAATTTTTATTTAACACTCCTTTCCTCCATACTGGTATACTGAATTAGAATAACTCCATAATTTAAAGGCTAAAGATTCACTTTGTATGTATGCCTTTAGTCAAGTGGGATAAAATAAGCATTAAATTTAAGAAGAAAGTTCCCATTTCAATCCTTAGTCCTTATTAACAGTTACTTTCTTCTCATTACTGAATAGAAAAGAAAAAAGTGAAACATATAATCTGGAGCTGCAGGAAACTAATTTCATTAAGATTAATTTTGTTTTTTAAGTCTTATTTTTTTATTCTTCCATAGAATATTATCATCTCAAATACTTGCAAAACATGTTGCTTCTAAAAATATATTATCATATATCTGGAAAGGCATATATAAAACATTAAAAAGAATCATGAAAAGAACATTCATATAGTTAGCAAAGCCTTGAATGACAGATTTGATCTACTATGTATGCCTAGTCTCTCCTGAGTTTTAGTCCAAACAGATTGGACTCTACCCTGATGTTTAGAAAACTGGCTTACACTCTTAAAAGGCTGCCCATAAATTCAGTGAGATGTGCTTTTATTGGTCCAACATTCTAATTTAAAATGGTGGCATTTGTCCCAATAAATGCATATACAAAAAGCCCCTCAAAAGCTAAGAAACAAAAATGGAGAAGAAAAAAAAAGGCCAGCATTAAAAACATGTAATCAGAGAATGGTAAAACTAGTTTCTCCTAATTTTGAGAATATTCAATCTCAGCAACACAGATTTATTTTTTTTTTATAAATTTCAGAATTACTTACCTTTTTATTTCCCCAAATGCTTTTGAAAATATCAATAACTAGATTTTTTAGTCAGTACCAGTATCACAAAGACTAATTAAAATATTTATATTCAGTGTTAACATTCCAAGACTACACTACTTACAAGTTCATGATGTGGTTCTGTTTCCTTCCTTAAGGGTGGATCAAATTTTACTTGGCCAACTAAAAAAAAGAAGTAAAGCCATGATCTGTTTCTATGTTCTTAATGATGTAATAATTTTAAGTTACTCTATGTCAAAACATTTAATTTTATCATCTACCATGATTTTATCATCTACCATCTACCATACAGTGATTACAACCCAAAGATGTAAATGAAAAATCTGTTGGTTGAAAAAAGACCAAAAAAGTCTAGGTAGGATATTAAAGCTTAATCTGTTAATCCTAGACCTCTTCCATGGTAAAAAAAAAAAAAAAAAAAAAAAAAGATGATTAGCAAAATTACAGTCAGGATCTAACTTGCTACTTCACTGTGACCCAGCATTAACTAGAGGTAATCTTAACTCAGGATTTAGGAGGGTAAACAGCAAATGAGGCAGAGTATGTTTGGAAGCCGGCCTTCAAGATGGCCTCTAATGATTCCTGCCCTCCTGGTGTTTATAAATGTGTGTAGTCCCTTCCCACATCACCACAGTTGGTCTATGTGACCAAATGAATATGGCAGAGTGATGGCCTATCACTTCCAAGATAAGGCTTCTTCAATAGTGGATTCCTCATACCTGTCCACACATGATCATACATCAAGGACCATAAGGTAACTTCAAGTAAGGTATTAAAATTAATATATATATTTCACCTTGATAGAGGCCTAGTGAACAGCTCTCACCTAGATTTGTCATCAACTAGGAAAATTAAATCTGTAATAAAGTTACATAAGGATAGTTTGTGCATCTATCTGCCTTGTGTTATTGTCACATGTGAAGAGGCCTGTTTCCCCCCGCATGTATTTCTTAAGGCAAGTTTTTGCTTATCATATTTAACTGAAGGCAGAAAGGATTCCCTAAAGGGAAAGAATAACACCTTCTCTGCAAATGTGTCCATTTTCACATGTATGTTGCCTACACACCATTTAGTTTAATAAGAGAAAACCTTGGCTGCATGGAGAGATACCATGTAACTGTGAACATAAAACATTGTCAACAGGAACAAATATACACAATTATTAAAATAATTTTTCCAAAGCCTGTCTTTATTGTCAACAGCATTATTAACTATTCTATCACATCTCACATAAAATCATAAAATATTCTAAGAAAGCAGATATTAGAACTTGTGTAAGTTTTAAAAGCCTCAAATATCAAACTCATAAATTATTAAAAGTTGTGGTTGCTACCTCAACACAATAGAAGGATATGACACCGTTCTTACTGGCAGATGGGGGAAAAGGGAAGAGGTCCATCATACTTTACCTGCTCCCACCAAAGGGAGGGCATATCAGAATCTCAGAAAAACTGGGATACAGCATCTAGTTTCATATAGCATATATAGGCATACGCAGTTAGAAGCTGAGAATCACTAATATAAATTTGTAAAGAATGATTCAGAAAGAACTGCACTTTGCAGTAAAGAGCCTGATAATACAATTTTTTTAAAGAACTGGGTAACAAGAGAAAAGTACTTTAAATTAGATTTCCAATAGTACTGGACATAAAAAGTTTTCTAAATCAACAACAAAGATATCTCTGATCACCATTTGTATTATTAAAGAAATGATAAAAACATCTTGTAATTGTTTTTTGTATATTAAAAAATAGGAAATGTTTATATATAGGTTATATAACTATGTAAGTATAGTTTTATATATATACTAAGGTTGCCATTTTCAGAAAAATATGTTTGGAGGACAACATAAATACATCCCCTCTCTTGCCACAGAAAATTCCCCGGGAATAAGGCAAATTTAAATCATCTGGCTTCAGATGGAGCTTTAAAAGGTTATCTTATATATGGTCACACAACCAACTGCTGGCAAACAAAGTACCAAATCCCAGTCCTGGGCTTTTTGTACAATGCACGGTGCTTTCTTTCAAGAGTTTCTTTCTTTTAAGTGCACTTTCAATTAGCCCAGCACAAAGCTTTTCTAAGAACTTAATACATAGTGTATGGTCCAGCCAAAGTTTCAAAGGAAAATCTCAAAGAACCTGCAGTGTAAAATCCACAAGGTGTGATGAGGTGGTTTCTGAAACAGCAGTGTTGGTGAAAGACCACTGGGCTGGAAGTTGAGAGATCCAAGGCTTGTTATTAACATGCTGTATGACTTTATCCCACAGGCAAATCTCTGCATCTCTGCATTTCTTTTTTTTTCTATTAAATGGTGACAGTGTCTGCCACTACTTATTTAGCTTTTCAGACAAAGAGATGGCTTCATCTTAATCAAAGTATGAAATGTACTGTTATTATCATTACTAACCTAGCCGAAAATTGGGGAGAGTTTCTTTACAGTAGTTATCTTACCATGTTACCTAATTTCACTAAAGTCATTTTGGGTATCAGGTCCCTCAGGATAATCTTTAACCCACAGAAAACTGTTACCAGAAGCCTCACTGCACTAAATTAGCATTCTAAGTCATAGAGAATTAATGCTTCCAAGAAGAAAAAAGTTTAGGCACTACTACTGCAGATTCCTGCTGGCAGAGTTTATCACTGATGAGTTGACAGTACCAGATTCCATGTGAATGAATGGTCTGTCTCAGTGGGCCCATAACGCAGCTGTCCATGAGAAATACCTGGAGGGTTCTTTTAAAAGACAGATTCCTGGGCTGACCCAAAACCCCAGTGAATCAGAATCTATGGAAAAGTGGGGCTGGAAACCCACTTTTAAAGGTGCTCAGGTCACTCAGATGCTAAGCCAGTTTGCAGATCTCTACACCTCTCCTTGCCATTCAAAGTGTGGCCCTGACACCATAAACATCTACATAACTTGGGAGTTTGTGAGAAGTGAAGAACCTCAAGTCCCGCCGCGGGTCCACTGAATTGGAAACTGCACTTTAACAACCTCTCTAGGTAAGTTATACACACCTACGAGTCTAGGAAGCACTGCCTCAATTACTTCTGTCCTGCCTGGTTGAGGAATTTTATTCCTCCTCCCAAACAATGACAACATAAATACATCCCCTCTCTTGCCACAGAAAATTCCCCGGGGAATAAGGTAAAGAAAATTCTTACTGCCTTAATGAAACTCTACCTTTAAAAAGATTTACTAAGAAAGACTATTTGGAAGAAAATGAAACAAAAATAATTTTAACTAAATTACAACTTGAAATCTTATTTCTCATTGTTAAATTATGAAGTGTGTCTAGTATATACTTACAGTTTATCTCCGAGCGTGTCTTTTCTTCTCTTACATTTCTACTTGTTGAGTGAATTCTATGTGGTACAGCAACAAGGGGCTAGGAAAGACCAAAATCAACGACATGTGGCATTTGATGAATCAAGTCACAGTCTGGTCCACAAAATTACTCAGATGTGAAAGAGATACTCTATTTTATACAAAAATGGCACAAAATATAATGAACCTGTGAATATTTTTTTCAAAAAGAGGCAACTACAAACTGGGAGCTTCTAAGATTATGGATATATTTTATCCACAGCAGGTTCCCAATAAATGTTCTCAGAGTTGAATATATATAAATATATAAAATTGAGTGTTTCAATAATTCAACAGCTGTTCAAAAGCTGCAGCTTTCCTTGTTTCACAAGAGAATATTTTAATTAAAAAAATCGCAAGTTCTTTTATCAAAAAGAATGAGATAAATAAAATAAAATGACGCTAAAGGTATTCATGATTTGTGGGCCTTTTACTTAGTAAACATAATTTTCCCCCCTTTATGTATTGTCTTATAGGAGTAGTGCTCTATTTTCTTTCACGTATTAAACTCACTCTGTGTAACGCCACACTCAGAAACATTTGGGGGTGGGGGAAGAGGAGGAGTGGTGATGAGTTCTTACTGCTACATCACGGACATTCCTTCAACCATCCAGGGAGTACAAGGAGCCCTATCTGTAAAGCCTCTGCAGCTCCATTCCATACACTTTAAGGTCTCACCTTAAGAGGTGATGCCAGCATCTATTTCATGTACCAAACAGGTTTTTTTCTGTGTGTGAAACGCTTCCCTTGAAGTCATTACCTTTGAAGGAGATACACTCTCAGGCATATCTTCGTGGAAAATGTAATTCATAAACACTAGAGCTCAAATGATCAGATTTGAAAGGCAGATCAAGAACAGGACCCAAGTTAACTATTCTCAGTATAGGCACATCTCAGGAAATAAAGCCATATGAATCTACAAGACCCCAATTACTGAAATACTGACAGTAGTAAAATAGTAGCGTAAGTCATTTCAAAAATGAAGTATTTAAACTTCACACGTACACAGTGATTTGTAGTTTACAAAGTGCTTTCATAAACCTGAGCTCATTTTGTCCTCAAAATAAATTTATGAACCTAGTACTATTCTTGATTTTATAGATAAGAACAATGAGACTCAAAATTAGGGTGCTCAGCTAATTAGATGCAGAGCTGGGGGAAAAACCCTGTACTTCTGATCACAATATATAGTAGCAAAAATAGGTATCATGTCAGGTTAGTCACACAGATTGCTATCATCAGTGAACATGAATAAAACCTATGATTGCCTATCAGAACAGTTTTACTTTCCCAGCTTAAATGGTATAACTATAAAAGTATTAAATCTTAGAATGTTGCACATAGTAAATGGGTTAACATGTAGGAGAAGAAACTTATATCAAGTAAATAATCTGTGGAAGTTTTTTTTGTAATCAAATGAAACACATTCATTCTCACTGGTTCTAATATTTTAAGTGACAGTGCACTAGGTAAACATTTGTTTTACTATTTTTTCACTTCCTTATACATTTAAAACTGACAGTAAGAGAATTTTTAATGTTTTGACAAAAATTTTTTAAAGTCACAGAACAACTGTGGTTTTCCCCGCTGATGATTAAGATCACTTTGCAGGGTGTCTCAGCTTACAGGGGCATTTCTACAGTCCTGCGCCACCATGCAAATTCAGGACTGCCTATACGTTGAATGATGGGAGAAGAGTTTATAAAACCTAAGTTTTTAAAAAGCAAAATTAAGCAAAACAACAAAAATAATTTTTCCCTATTATAAGGTCAATAATACTTCACGTTCCTTAAGTTGTTTTCAAACTCTTTTACAGACCTTGAACAAAAAGGCAGAAAGCTGATTTAATTACAGCTGTGTAATGATGGCAAGCTAGAACAATGGTGAATTAATAGAAAGGTTCTCTCTGACTTAAGAGGATATGCAACCATCTTTCTGACCACTGAGAGCTATCATTCCCTCAGTATCATCAATAAAATTTACACCACTTTAAGTGCCTTACATAGAGCCAGTCAGGGTCAAGGCTATCCACGTCAGTTACAGACCCAGTAACAAAATTCTGCCATGTCACATTTACTAAGCTTATGTTAGGTGCCACAATTACTAGCTTAGCTAGGAATGTTAAATATGCCAACAGAAGAGAGGCTTCCTTTGATATCAATGCTTCCATCGTATTAGTTATTCTCTAACAACTACGCTGGCTCATTTTTAAACATTTCCATAGTGGATAATTAGGGTTTTAGTCACTAACAAAAGCAATCCTATACTTTCTACTAACCACTAATAATTCATGAGGTACTGTACAAGGATTTTTTTAAAGAGGAAAACCGAACAGAAATTTTGAGTATATTCTAACATCTGGTTTAAGTGCTTCCCATTTGTGTTCCCTCTTTTACAGTGGACGATCTATTTGGCAACTTCATCTGAAGTGACTACTCTGAAAGAACTACAGTAATTTCACTGAGTGGATTAGATGATTGTGTCTTTGCCATTTTAAGAGGCCAGTAAGAAAAATCCTGCACATGACTTCCCTAAGAGAGACCAAGTCAAAGAGTTAATTATTCCCTTAAGAGATTTTTATTTAAACTAGACCCAGAACTTCAAAAAACTGATTCTGAGATGCACATACCTATATACATATGTGTCAAATATACTAGCTGGTAAAAACAATTCCTACCTCAGGATCATCATCATCAAAATCATGGTAAGTGGAATGATCTGGATTATTCACTTTATCCAACAGTTCAATTGCCAAAGACCGTGTCAAAGGTTGTGTGACAAACGGGTGCTATATAAACAATACAGAACACTCATTAGAAACCTGATTGGATGGCATTTTATTTTTTGAAAAAAGACATATTTCAGGGCAAAAATAATACCTGTAGTAACTTCTCAGCAGTAGGTCTTTTTTTTGGATTTTTGGTAAGTGCCATTTTCACAAAATGATGAAAACTATTTGACCTAAGAAATTTTGAAAATTAGATTTTTAAATTTTAACTCTTTTTTTTACTCATGATTAGAAAGTAAATAACAGAAAAATACTTACCACTTCATTTTATCCTTTAGTTTAGGAGGCTGAAAATTACTTTTTGTCATTAGAAACAATGCTCTGAAAAATCAACAACAAATCATTACACAGCATTTTAAATTTTTCATATTTTAATATATAAATAATTCTATTACTATTAAGTAATTCTATTACTACTAATAAGGTAGAGCAAGACTAAGAATATTACTTGTTCATGATGTAATAAATACTGGGCAGGGGGAAGGGATTACCCTTAATTTAAGCATAGAGTTCTCCAATTATGACACACTGACCTCATTGGGTGTAAGTCAAACATAGGCGGCTGAAGCTCAGCGAGTTCTATGGCAGTGATTCCTACTGCCCAGAGATCACAGAGCTGATTGTATCCCCCTTTCCTCTCAACGGCTGCAACTTCTGGAGCCATCCTGAAAGAAATATTCCAGGAAAAAAAAACAAAACAAAAACAAAACAAAAAAACAACTTCTATTTATTGTATTTTCTTTCATATTCCCACCAGAGGCACTTGAACTATATCTAAGTTGAGGCCTATTTAGGCCCTGATATATGAAAAATATGTAGTATTTCAAAGATCTCTTCCAAGATCTTGACTTTGTAAGATTCTCCATCCCAAGACCCTACTGGCGACTCCTTGGTTACTTTGCCATACTTACTATAAAGGTTTATAAAACTTTATAATTATAATATAGCAACATATCCCACAGTTGTCCATACTCCATCATTTCCTCTGTACAATTCTGCAGAATTTTACAGAGAAATAACATCTTGCAATAAATGATCTATAATTTTTAGCTCTACCTGCTTATACCAATAAACTGCAATCTGGCCTCTGTTTTCATGTGACCAAAACTATTTATTGGGGCATCAATAATCTTCATTTAGTACTTAACTCATATTTACTATAAAGTTAATTGGCAGTTTTTCAGTTTTATTATAATGGTGGAAGTTATAAAAATGAGTGTTTGCTTTTTAAAACTGTATTTATTTAGAGGAAATTGACCCAAACTTAGGTTTTTTATTTTTTTAACTTTCCTTTATAGTCTTATTCTAATTATTCTCTATGAATTTGTATTTGACTGATTTAAATGATTATACTAATTTTCAAATATAAAAATTTTAAATCCTAAACAACAGTTCTAAAAATAACCAACCCTTACATATCAAAAGAATGATTTAAATAAGTAGCTTTACAAATTCACATTTGTCTTCCTAGTATGATTTCAGGCAAGTCAAGTAAGTCAGTGAAGTTAAACACACACACAAACACACCAACCCTCTAACTTTCAAGATGCTTGTTCTTAAAATATTTCTAATCTTAAAATACTCCTTAAAAATATTCAAATTATTATAAGAAAAGTAATTTTAAAGTTTGTCAGTTATTACTTTACTGATGGCTAGATTCCAGCTTGCTGGTGGAAATGCACTAGCAGAGAATCAAAGTGCATAAAGCTGATATGCCTGGCTTGCCATGTTAGGTGATGTTTTTCCATTTCTCTATAAAAAGATGAGTGAAAGTATCCAGCTAGTGTACTTCTACTTTTGCCAGTTAGGCTGTATGCTTACCACTGTCAACTGAGTTCACCTCTGAGCCCGTTTATTCATTATGTTACATATCTTATTATATAATACTATAAATAATATTATTTAATTAAATGTTATGAAAAAACTGATCTTGTTATGAAGTTAAAAGAGTTATGAAAATTAAAGTGAATTCTTCCGAAAACCTTGTTAAAGACAAGTTTCTAAAGACAAAACCAAAAAACCTGGCAAATTAGGTAAGAATATGACAACTGTAAAAGACTAGGAAGGCTATAGACTGTATAATTCCATTTGTATGACATTCAGGGAAAAGGCAAAACCGTAGAGACAGCAATCAGACTGGGTGTTGACAGAGGGGTAGGGATGAGGGAACAGAATTTACTAAAAGGGGACAAAAGAACACTTCCTTGGGTGCTGGAAACCCATCTTTTATATTGATTGTGGTGGTATTTCTCACTACCACAGCATACAAGTTTCTCAACCTTGGGAGAACTGCACACCTAATAAGGCTAAATTTATGTCATACGTCTGACTTTTAAAAAAAAGTTCACATGCTTTGTATGTCCAAGTTCTCACTGCACTTTACAGAAACACAACCCCGAAATATAGCTGAGGCATTGTGGGTATAGTTTATATTATTAAGACAGAACTCTAATTAGTGAGCCAGTCAAAGAAAAGGTCTTGGTCCTATGGCAAAGAAAAGAAAAAAGTATACTCATATGCCTTAAATTAAAATAAAATGTTTAAGGTGCACATGTATTAATTTTGAGTTTGCCATTGAACAGACATTTTTTATTAACTGAGTAACTGCCTACCTAGTCACTTTGGACAAGAGATTCCATTCTGTTCTACATCCCTAGAGTTCATGTAGGAAAGACATGGTACTAGAAAGACAGATGAAGTATGAGAATGTTCCCAAAATTTACTTTGCCTAATTCACAATTTCACATGCTCCCAAGATAGTTCCTACTTTCTTATAAGAGGAGTAACATTAGCTTTTAATCTCTGAAGCTGGAGCTGGAGATCAGTTATCGACAAACATTTACTAAGTATGTGTAAAAACCATGCTGGACCCCAGAGAATCAATGAGAGTTCCTTTATATCGAGGTTCTCAAAAGCCATTATCCACCTTTTACAGCCTTTTTCACTTAATGAAAATAAACATGATAAAATATTCTTTGGCTGTGTAATCCATCCACAAGTGTACATGCCTAAATTGCTTAAGCTACTGATTATCTTCTTAATCTGTTTTAGTCCTAAAAATTTTGACCAGTCTATGTTTTTCAATAAATGCTATATTCAGTAATGACAGAAAAACAAAAAGTTAAATTGTCAATTAAAATACAATTACCAATATGGTGTACCAATGAAAGACTTCCGTTTGGCAATTGTAGCTGTAATCTGTGCAGATACTCCAAAATCAGCTATTAAAAAAATAAGAAACATTTAGAAAAGAAAGCTGAGGGAAAGTAAAATTTACAGTAACATGAGAAGAAACTTTTAATAATTCTTTTCATTAAACTAATTTCACAGAAATGAGATATTCTTAAACATCACATTAAAATTTTTAACTTCTCTGGGTTAGCACTAAAATATCACAAAGTAGTCAGTATGTATCACAGCCAAATAGATTCCTATATATCCCTGCATGAATCAAATGACAACAAAAGTCAAGATCAAATGATTTTGGTGAGAAAGAGACAGCTGAGAAAATTTAAGCTGCCAGACTTAATAATACTATAATTTCAAATTCCCAGGACCTGAAATTCAAGGAATATCACTGGAAGCGACCATAAGTTGTAATATATTCCATTCACTTCCTGCCACACTCATGATGACTGACGTCAAACAAACTAATAATCTACTGGCCAATCTACCCTAGCTTGAAAAGACATCCAAACAGAATATTCTACAAAATCTCACCTCAGCAATACCAACACCAATCACTACCAGAAAATCTGTTTTTATGTAGGATTTGTTGCTATTCTTTACGTATGTTGAGTTCTAAATATTTTCTAGTTTTTAATGGTCATTTCTAAGTCCTTATCAACCAAGATATATATAGGATGTCTGCCAGGAAGGGACACAGTATTAACACAAAATATTAAACTGCTGACAGAAACTGTTAGCCATCAAGAGTTAGATAAATGCTTTTTTCATCTTTAGAGGTGGTTTGGAAAAATTTTATTACATGTTAATTTTCAGATACATACTTTTAAATCCGATTAGTCGTAGTGTAGGCTATAGTTCAAAATAGTTTTATTTGTGCTTTTACAAATGTTTTTTGAATTCTGATTTATCTTATAGTAATATGTAATTCAAAATAACTTCCTTATTTATTAAAAACTTCACTTAACACCTAACAGCCATGATTTTATTTATAAAAACTACTATACTATATATGTTTCCAGTCTTAAACTTTCAAACTTATTGAGGGTTTAAATTCTATTTCAGTCATAACCAAAAGTTACAAAATAAAAGGTACAGTTTGAAAGAAAGCAACATCCAGCATCGATATTATATTCTTATATAAGTAATACTGTATTTTATTTTAAAAGCTAACATAAAGGATGTAGGATCGCTGGTATAATTGATTTTTTGGCTTTTGTTTACCTTGTTTTTTGGTTATAAGGCAATTTTGTACAGATTATTCTTACTAAAAGTCACATATATTCCTCAGGTTACAGGTAAAAGAATCTCTAAAGAATTATTATTTTATTGTATCTTTACAACAACTCTGTCATATGTGAAGGGCAGACTTTATCCCCATTTAAGAGAAGAGGAACCAGATACAGAGAGGTTATATATGCCCCACAATGAGCTTTTCACCTAAAAATACAGAAATGCTGAGGGAAAAACCTAGTCCTAACAGAGGAAAATATAAACTTACTATGTTCTGGAATAAATTTGCACAAATGACAAAATTTTAATTTACTTACCCAATTTTACATGACCATTATCCGTTAACAGAATGTTAGCTCCCTTCAAAGTGAGAACATTTTAAAGTAAGAAATATTTTTTTCAGACGGCACATATAATAGATCAAATATACATACTTAAAATAATCACAAATGGCAGCCTTAGACCTAGAAATACTTAAAATTTAAAGTATCCCCAATCAAAGTGTTACATCATTATATTCACAGGAAAACTTATCGTCCACATTTTAGGCAATTTGACTATTCTTATAAAATATCCACCCTGCAAAAGGCTGCTATTAACACAATATGAATGTTATTATAAAAATGATGTATCATTTTTCATCTAAATGTTATTTTCTTACTGATCAAACACTGTGACTGCACTAAAATGTGACCTTATATGGGCATTTTCAATTCCTTGTATTACATTTTAAACTTGTTATTTCCTGTTCAAAAAACCCACAAATTTCCCTTTCTAGGAACTGATCATTGATGAAAACGGTGCTGGTGTGTAAGACTGAACCTTGCTGCTTAGTACATGGGGCTGTCTATCTTAACATGTCTGCCCACAGTTTAGGCCCGTTCAGAACATAAACAACTAGCCATGGGCCAACCAAATTAAAATGTCACCTGTTTGCACGACTGAGAGATAATAGAAAATATAGATTGGTTTCTATCCGGTTTCTGGCACAGCCCTCTAGAAACCCTGGTAATTTTGTAAGTGACAAGAGCACTACGAGCACCTTTTGTTCTAATATATGATCTCAGACCCTGGTTCTTAACACAGCGCTCTTGAAACACTCGTAATTTCGGGGGTGACAAGAGTATCTTCTGTTCTAATGAAGCAACTCTGGGTGGGCTCCTGGACAGCTCCTGGATGAGGGATGGTCACCGGAAAGACCAAGCCATGAATGGAAGCTTGGAATTTGCGGCCCTGCCCCACATTCTCTTGAGAAGGGAGAAGAGCTGAAAATGGAGTTAATGACTGATCATGCCTCAAGAGGAAGCCTCCATAAAATCTCAATAGTATGGGGTGTGGAGAGCTTCCAGATGGGTAGAGGTTCCAGGAGAAGGTCGTGTCTGGAGAAGGCAAGGAAGCTCCACACCCCTTCCCACATACCTTGCCCTATGCATCACTCCCATCTGGATGTTCATCTCTCTTATCAAATCCTTTAATAAACTGGTAAATGTAAATAATTCCCTGAGTTCTGTGAGCCACTCTAACAAATTAATTGAACCCAAGGAAGGGGGTTCAATTAATTAATTCTGATCTATACAGCCAGTTGCTCAGAAGCACAGCTGATAACCTGGGCTTGCAACCTATTAACTGGGGTGTATGCGTGTGTGTGGTGGGGGAAGGGACAGTCCTGTGGGACTGAGCCTGTATCTGTGGGATCTGATGCTATCTCCAGGAAACAGTCTCAGAATTGAGTTAAATGGTAGGACACCCAGTTGGTGTCACAGAGAACTGCTTGTTGTGGGGGAAACTCCACACATTTGGTGACCACAAGTGTCAGAAGTGAAGTGTTCTGTGTGAGTAAGTAAAGGAGACTCAGGAAAGAAGCACACAGTAGGGAAGAACTGGGCTTTTCCCTACACAGAGAGGAAAAAACTCAGTTTTTTCCCATTACAAAAATGATCCAGTAACATTTTAGCCACTCCTACTTCCTGACCTGAGCCCAAAGTAACCACTTCAATAAGCTCAAAGCTTTTGGAAGAGGTAGAAATACCGTCTCCCAAGATGTATAGACATTTTAAATTTTATTTTTTGCCTTTTCTATAACTTTTAAATGAGCAAGCAAAAGTAAGCAGGCTCTTTAATCAAAGGTGTCATCAATCATGTAATTATATGCTTAAAGGAAAAATACCAGGAAACCCCTTTCCACCCAAAAAAGAGGAAGCCATAATGTAAGACTGCACCCCCTGATATTACTGCAGCACTATGGAATAATGGGAGAAATGAGAAAAAGGAGGGACAAGGGACTACAGCAGGGATTTTTTTTTTTTAGGAGGGAGGAGGGGGGAGGAGCAGAGAGAGAGAATCTTAAGCAGGCTCCATGCTCAGAGCAGAGCCTGATATGGGGCTCAATCTCACAACCCTGAGATCATGACCTGAGCCAAAATCAGGAGTTAGACGCTTAATTAACTGACTGATACAGAAAGGATTTTAACTTGATCTAGGCCCCAGCTATCCAGATGTCTGCCATAGTGTTCAGTTTGGTCTTTCCCCAGCTCCAGGTTAATTTTCCTAAATTATAGTTTATATCACATCACGTGCATCTATGGCCTTTAATGCTTCCTTCCTTCCATTCCTCTCTCCCTGAGCAACCAAGTGCTATTTTAAGCTTTAGGGTTATAGTAATAAATAGAGTAATAAATAAGAATAAGCTCCAGCTCTCATGAAGTTTACATTGAATAGGAGAGAAAGAAAATCTAAAAATGAATACACACACACACACACATATGAATGAATGGACACAACAAATTATTCGAAGTCAGTAAGAGATAAGTACTTTAAAGACAGTGATATCTGAGCAGAGATCTGGATGAAGTGAGGGTGCAGAGCCATGCCAAAATCTGGGAGAAAAACATGCCAGGAAGAGGGCACAGCAAATACAAAGCCCTTGGTGCCAGAATGAGTTCTACATATTCCAAAAACATCAAGTTTAGTGTGGCTGGAACAGAATGAGTAAAATGGAGAGGAGTGTAACATGAGGTCAGACAGAAAAGCAGGGGTCAGATCACAGATAACCTTATAGGCCATGGTAAGGAAACACCTGGATTTTACACTGAGTATGGTAGGAAGCCAAGGTGGTTCATAAACAAAAGAGTGATAAGCTCTGATTTAAAAAGATCACTCTGGTTGCAAGGTGGAGAAGTGAGTACAGAAACACTCAAATAGAAACACTCAAGAACAGAGCCGTTAGAAGGCTGCTACAGAGGTGCAGGTGAGATAGAATAAATTGGTGGCTTAGACCAGGGTAGAAATAATGGTGATGGGCAGAATCTCCCCAGTTAGGGTCAAACTCTGAAGTTTGGCACACAACTCTTTGTGTAATGGAGCTAAGCCCATTTCCTGTTACTCTCCTACCTTCTCTTCTCTTCAGTAATACTACGGTGCAGCTTCTATCCTCCCTAAAATGCCGTCACACTTTCTGATGTCTGTATCTTTGCTTACATTGTTCCCTCTGCTTGGAAGGCACTCCACCATCTACTTCTGACAAAAATCTATCAGTCTTTCCAGATCATCAAAGTGCTGATGACACAGAACCTTTCTTGATTTACTTATGTTATGATCTCTTCTCCCTTTCAACTCCAAAGCTCTTTGCTTATGTCTTTTAAGTGGCTTATAAAAAATAAAGTAAATGATCTCAGCAGGTGATCCGACATTCCACTGAAATTTCATGCAAAATATGAAGGCATGTACATAAGGACATTTTCTGAGAAGAGAGTCCATGGCTTTCATCAGAGACTCAAAGGATACCAAAAAAAAAAAGTTAATAACCTTTATGCTAAAGAAAACTATTTCAGAAAACAAAAGGGAGAAAGAAGTAGGAAAAAAGATGAATGAGGAAAAAGGTAAAAGAAAAATAAATGAAAGGAGAAAATAACTAAGTTGGGGAGATGGCAGAATGTTTAGAAATAACTTCAGGAGTCCTGCCATAGCACCTAGTTTACCACAGGGCTAACCCCAGCACATCCAGCGAACCTGCTCTCCTCTGCCAGTTAAATCAAAGACCATCAGAAAATGTTACACTTGAACTTATCCATTTTGAGAAATTATTAATGATAGTTCCTTAAGATTGTCAAAGTTTACTATAATATTCAAAAGCATGAAATGTTCTAAAAACCCCAAGTTAATGGAAGCTGATGACCTAATTTGCTTTTTACAAATAAATAACTACAGATAAACGAATAAGGGGTATTACAACACTAATCCACAAATGTATCCTTTAAAAGGGTAAATTTTATGGTATGTGAATTGTATCTCAATAAAGCTACTTTAAAAAAGTAATAAAACTCTTAAAAGTACCACTCAATTTTACTATAGTAACATATTTCAGTTAAGAAATTCATCAAATAGATTAAGACAATTGCTCAACAGTTTGAGCCAAGTATTTAAAAATGAAGAGAGGCCATTAGGTTAAACATATGATGTATACCTTTATATCTCTGTGCATTTTTCCTTTACTGTGAAGATAGTATAATCCCTGGAGTTTCAAAAAACAAAAAACAAACAAAAATTAATAAGACTTTACTACAGAGCATATTTTGGGATGTAAAGTGATTAACTAAATAATAGTTTGTTTTTTATTTACTCATTACAGAAAGTCTAGTGGTAATCATTATTTTACTGAAACAGCCTAGAAGACAAAAGAATCAAGAAAATGAAAAAGGCAAAGCTCAGCAGAAACCACTAACTTTCTAAAGACAAATACTTTTCACTAAACTCTGCAAATAGTCTGAAATAACTTTTAAAAAGTATAAATGCAATTAGTATTAGAATGAGTTTCAAATTCCTATAAGGGTGCTTAATTTTCAAGCCTTTCTTTGGTATTAAGAGGAATATAAAAATACAAAATAACAAATCCATAACACTTAAAATTTAGGAGGTCATATTCTCACACTGAGGCTTTATAGTGTTTATTTGCAAATATAATTTGAGTTTACTACACAATTAAAAATGTGTTAAAATCCAAGAGTTTATCAAACTAGAATGCTCAATCCTTACTTACTTAACAGATAATGCACAATAATTAAACACTGAATCTAATAAAGAATGGTATTTTTTAATTAGCACTGGATTTACCTGTAGTGTTTCTCTGCTAACATACGCAATTTGCAGTTCTGATAGAGGTCCCGTTACTATAAGAGAAGAAAATTAATATTAATGAAATTAGTCAAAGCACATTTTTCAGGAAATGACAAATTTTTACTAGTTCCACTAAGCAATAGCCTTGATATACCTAAACAACTGTACTAAAATGTAAGATCCATGAGGGCAGGATTTTTTAAATCTGATTTTCTCACAGTTGTATCCCCAGTGTTTAGAACAGTGCCTGGCATGGGAAAGCTGCTAAATAAATGTTTGTGGAATGAGTACAAGACTGAAATAGTCTCTGAAATTAATTATATTTTCATTTTTGCACCTCGCTGATCAGTACTACCTTTTAAATGTTAAAAGAAATGAATCATGGCCAACAGGCTTAGCTAGTTTTTATCAAAGCTTTTCTAAATTGATATGTAATGCATGTATTAAGGACTTTTTTTTTAAAGAGGGGTAGGCAGAGGGGTGCCTGGGTGGCTCAGTTAAGCATCTGCCTTCAGCTCAGGTCATGATCCCAGGGTCCTGGGACCGAGCCCCACGTCAGGCTCTCTGCTCAGCAGGGAGTCTGCTTCTCACTCTCCCTCTGTGCTCTCTCGTGCTCACTTTCTCTCAAATAAATAAACAAATAAATCTTTTTAAAAGGTGGGGGGAAGAGGGAGAGAGAGAATCTTAAACAGGCTCCACACCCAGCGTGGAGCCTGAAGCAGGGGTTGATCTCACAATCCTGAGATCATGACCTGTGCCAAAATCAAAAGTCAGACAATTAACCCACCAAGCCACCCAGGCACCCCACATTACAGCTAGTTTTAAGTCAGTATTTTTTCCCTAAAATTATTAGCTTTATAGCTATAAAATTAATTATGTTCACTATAAAAATCCAATCAATAGACAAGTTTGGAAAGTGAAGGTCTCTTCCTTACCCAAACTATTACTCAATAATAGGCAATATCAATAATTTGGCCTATAGCCAACCAGATAATTTTATGTAAAGACACATTTTAAATGTATGTACAGATCTCACAGAAGAATATGAATGGAATCATATTACATACACAATTCTAAAACCTACTTTTTTACTTACCATGGACAACTTTCTATATCAATACATGTAACTCAATCATAATATTTTTCTGTGTGCATCTATCCACTACTGAGACATTTAAGTAGTTTTCTCTTTTTCCCTACAAAATCACTTTAAAGTCTCTCTACATTAGGTGGGAGAGACTATTCTAAAAATTGAATTAAATTCCAATGATGGAATCTTTTGCTAGATAGTAACCTCTTTGTAAAAATGTTTACTCTGGGGTATTTGTGGTATTTTACAATTGTGGAAGAGAGAAATCTATTTCACTTAGATTTTGTTAAGGACAAGTCTGGGTTTGAACGTCTGAAGGTAAGCCATATAACTAATTCTTGTGGTCTGTAAGCGTCTCTTATTCAGTAAAATGGGACTCCCTTTATATTTGTTTCCACAGTATGGCAAACACCCTGAAAACAATACCTAGAAATGACAGAAAAGAATATTCTAAATAATCTTTTAAGTGCCTAGCTAAGTTAAAAAGTAAGAGACTTGCCCAGGAGCCAAAAACAAAAGGGGAAATGAAAATCAGAATGGTAAAAATGTGAAATATTCTAAGAGAAAGGTCAATCTTGGTAAGCTGGGGCTTTAGTTTTATCCCCTACATAGGGAATAGAACAGAAGAAAAGGCCATTCTTCTGCAGAGGAACAGTTAAAATAAATATGCCCATAAAACCAGAATCTTCAAAGGGCTACATCCTCATCTTAAAAGGACAGACAAGGACAAGGAGAAGACTAAGGATTTTGTATCATGGCCTGGGGTCTGGATAGGGGAAGATATCTTCTAGATTCTGTCACACAGGCCTCTTCTTCACTCAGGTTTAGGGTTCAAATATATTGGATACACCAAGGTCTTAGGATCACAGAAAGAAGATTAAGAACACCACCACCACCACCACCACCACCACCACTATGGAAGGACCCACTCTCAAAAGCCAATGGAATTCCTGCTGAACCTGATCTCAGAATTCAAAATTATTAAATAAGTGGAAAGCAATTCACCATAAATGACATAATAGAATGTGGAAAACTGTTAAAGAACAATATTAAACAGAAAGAAAATGTTCAGTGGAAAATGGGGAAAAAAGCATTATATTGGAACAATGAAAGGTTCCAATGTCAGTTCTTCAAAGAAAAGAATAAACAAAAGGAGAGAAGAAACTCATGAAAAAATATAAATTCAAAATGTATCCGCACACACATACCTGTGGTAATTTAAAACATGTCTACAAGTGTTGGAAATTAATTCCCTTCCTGAGTATGGGCTGGACAGAAATGACTTGCTTCTAAAGAACAAAACATGGGGGAAGAGACAGTACACACCTTGTGCAACTACATCATAAAAGGCTTTGGGGCTTCCTCCTTGCTCTCTGAGACTGCATGCTCTGGGAAAGCCAGCTGCCATATCGTGTAGACACTCAAGCTGTCCTACGGCCAGATCCACATAGTAAAAAACGGAGACCTGCCAAGAGCCATCAAGGACCTGAAGCTTTCTGCCAACAGCCATGTTAAGTGAATCAAGGTGAAAGTGAATTCTCGAGCCCTACTCAAGCCCGCAGCGGACTGCAGCTCCAGCCAAATAGCTAAACTGCAACTTTATGAGAGAACTTGAGCTAGAATTGCCCAACTAAGCCATTCTTGAATTCTTGACCCTCAGAAACTGGGACATAATATTTGCTGTTTTAAGCTGCTAAATTTTGGGATTATTTGTTATATAGCAATAGATAACTAATACAGTTCCCTTTTGTAAGATTTAAAATTTTAAAAAATCATATGGAGTGATGGAATTAAGAGCAGTAAAACAAAATATAAAAATTGGTTTAATGATACTTTAGAAAGCAGAAATAAAAAAAAGAAAGAAGTAACGGTAAAAAGCAGGCTTTGCAAATTTTGCATGACAGATCAAAATATACTGTGCATACACATATAAAAAAGCAAAATCCCACAAGCATTAGGGTTATTAGAAAAGAAGAACTTCTCTTTCACTAGGTGAGGTAACCCAAGTTAGTACACTAGTCCCACAGAATGACAATGTGATAAAAGAGAGAAGAGAAAGAGAAACACAAAGAAACGGAGGTATCTATCTTATGAGGCTGTGCAAGTAGAGAGCCCTACAGACTAGCCAAAGAGGAGTATACACATTGCCATGAGGAGGTCTCTTGGTGGCAATCAAGATGCAGTCAAGAGTGAACAGGGAGGGCACCTGGGTGGCTCAGTTGGTTAAGCAACTGCCTTCGGCTCAGGTTGTGATCCCAGGGTCCTGGGATCGAGTCCCACATCAGGCTCCCGCTGCTCAGCGGGGAGCCTGCTTCTCCCTCTCCCTCTAACTGCCACTCCCTCCTGCTTGTGCACTCTCCCTCTCTGTCAAATAAATAAGTAAAACCTTAAAAAAAAAAAAAAGTGAATAGGGACTGGGGTTTTGTATAAGCATGTAAATCCCTTGCATGTATATTTGAGAATATCCAGGGTGTTGCAAATTATCGTTTCTTCCATTGACCAAGTTGCTGATCAGTATAAATAAATCAGTACTAACAAATTCATATTATTTTGTTATTTCCAACATTTGGTTGAAATGGAATGACAACAATCATGGCAAAACTATTTCTGTAACTAAACTGGTCTTCTTGCTTCTTCATGAAGAAAGCAGAACCAGACACTTAAGAGCAAGCATATATATCTGATGGAATTACTTAACAATCTGAGAAAGACTGAAAAGTATGCTTAAAAAACTAAAGATGTAAAAGAAGGAGTGAAAAATTACAAGAGAATAAGACACGAATATATAATGAAGGGAGACTTGAAATAGAACCAAACACTTTCTAGAAATGAGAAAAACAGTCACCAAAAATTAAAACCTAATGGATGTACTAACCACAGCTGTAAAATCAGTGAACTATAAGATGGTTATGTGTATCCTCAGTGCTCTACTGAGGGATTAAAAAGTGCAAAGTATACAGTTGAGTTTAAGAGACACAGAGAAGATCTAATGTTTATCTAACTGATATTCTAAAAGGAGAGATCAAAGAGACTGGGGTAGAAAAGATTTTAAGAGATAATAATTGATAACTGTCCAGGCTTGATGAATAAATTAAATCCTCTCTGGTAAGCACTTTAAGTCCTCAGCAGGAAAAGTAAATGTAAATCCATGTTTAGATACTAAAAACACCAGAAATTAAGAGGAAAAAAAATGTTAAAATCGATTAGAAAGGAAGATTACCTGGAAAGGATTAACACGTAGTTAGAGTGACAGAAGATACCAACAGCTATAGAAGCTAGAAGACAGTGGTCTAATACATTCAAAATGCTGGCAGAAAATATCTGCCTATACTACACTTAAATTATGATTGAAGAATGAGGGTCAAAGACTGAGAGTGCACCCCTAGAAGACCCAGCTGAAAGAACTTCAGGACAAAGGAAATTAAATGAATAAATACGAGAAAAAAACAGTAGATAAATTAGTCCAAATTAAGACAAAAAAGGGGAAATAGCCTTTTGAATTTTGAATAGCTTTCAGAAATACAGTGTATGTCCTGCAATGCAAAATAATGCCAAATATTTCTCAACTTTCACTGAACCTTGGAAATCAAAATGTCATTAATAAAAAATTCTCAAATATAAAGAACAGCCATACTTAATAAAAAAATATTCTCAGAAGAGAAATAACTTTTCATAAAGCAGAAATGTTCTCATGTTTTCCACCTGGCTTTCAAGGCTCTCTGTATCCGACCCTATTCCCCATATACAGACCCTACACCAATGAGAGTGATCTCACATGTCACACCTTCATGTCACTGTATTGCTGTTTCATCTCCTAGGATGTACTTCTACCTCTTCTTTCTACCCAGAGTTTATGTATCTTTTAAAGAACAATTAAAAACCCATTTTCTTCATTAAACCTTCAAAAACAGTTCCAAAAAATCTATCATTTCCTTTTTCCCATTCCAACTGTAGTTAGTAGTACTTTAAAATACTATTATGTCAATCTTTATGGTAAGTAAAATCTACACCAAGAAGATACAGTAAAATGAAGTGAATGGAGAGAGTAAAATTCCTATCCGAATAGTCTTTTAACATCTGCTTTATTATAATCAGCCGCCAAAATTACTTAAGAGGCCCTAATGGGAAAATCTGAGCCCAAATCCCGTATCAAGAAACATGAAAAAAATTTCCAAAATATTTTCTCGTAAAATTGACATGACTTATTTTATTTTACATTAATCAAAAAGCACAGCTCCAGTAAAAGAATAAACCCACTCTGCAGTTTGTGACAATAACCCATTAAACAGAACCAGAATGGGACAGAGAGAGAAAGAAAAGACCGTAAACACTATTATACTTTACAAATCTTTCTTACATATTCCACTGAAATCTCAATTAAAAAAGCTTTAATAATTTTTAATTCCCCAGAATCTAGTATTTAAAAAACTAAACAATTTAATTGATGCTTCCTGAATACACGAGAGCAAAATCAATTCTTTGTATTAATACTACTCATGTATTAACTGGATATTCTTCTGGCTTAGTGTTAACCCTCAAGGCCTTTACATGTTTCTTACAAATCTGAGTTTGAAATGTTGAACTAACTATATATAATATGTCTTCTTTAGAATTAGCAAATAGCTCAACTGCATATAATTTTGCAACTTATAACGCAAATACTCCTTTCATCCATATAGATCTTAAATTCTTTTATATATCTAAATAACAACAATAAGACATACTTTCCTCAAAACAACATTAATGCTTTAATATAGTAAATAACTATATTTTAAGAAATTCTACTTAATATGTATAAAACATAACTTTTGTCTTACCATGATAAATATCCTGTAAAGAACCACCTCCACAAAACTCCATGCAAATCCAAAGTTTATCTCGCCTGTAAGGAGAAAATAGCATGTATCACATTGTAACAAGTATCTTTTAAGGTTGTATCCTATAACCTTGAAAAACCACATAAATGCAAAGTGCTAAGAAAAAAGCTAGTTAATCTCTATGAGTAAAAGAATTACTTAGTATGTTATAACTCAACCCAAGGTTTTAATCCTTAAAAATACACCATTTGTAGGATATAAAAATGTCATCAGCCACATCCAAATGAGAGGAAATTTCTCTTTCGTTAAAAGCTTCCCCTCCCTTATAGTTTACCCATCTACCCCAAGATAGTATTATAAAAGTTAAATGTTAATTAAAATGTTCATACCAAAAACTATGCAGAAAATTCATTACAGAATACATCTCAAAGCATATCACTTTGATAGTGCTGTCATCAATAAAATAGACAAAATGTATATTTTACCCTCACATCTAGATTCAACAAAGGTCTTTCCAAAATAATCTGTTAAAATTTATCACTGTGTTTAGATAGCATTTCTCTCTCACACTCACTTAAGATACCATAATCACAGTTACAGGAGAAATGATCAGCAAAGATTTAATAGCTTATTCCTTGTTCAATCTTCACTATTTCATCTCAAAATGTACCAGGAAATATACTATTCTTAAGGGACAGAGATGGAATAAAAGTCTTTGAACTCAGCAAGTTCAACTGAATGCAGAAGATTCTGCCTTAAGATGTCGGTCTTTTTCTCCACTGCATTCACAGTACCTAGAAGAGCCAGCAAATGAATATTTCATAAATGAATGAATGCAACAGTGACTGAAAGAATAAACATATGGATTAGATCAAGAGTCAGCAAACCAGAGCCAGTGGGCCAAATCTAGCCTGCTGCCTGATTTGTACTGACCAGGAACTAAGAATGGTTTTTATATTTTGAAATGGTTGGGGGGCAAAAATCAAAAGAAGAATATTGGGGAGGGTATGTGATATGGTGAGCGCTGTGAATTGTGCAAGACTGTTGAATCACAGATCTGCACCTCAGAAGCAAATAATACATTATATGTTTTAAAAAAGAAGAAGAAGAAGAAGAAGATAGCAGGAGGGGAAGAATGAAGGGGGGGACATCGGAGGGGGAGACGAACCATGAGAGACAATGGACTCTGAAAAACAAACTGAGGGTTCTAAAGGGGAGGGGGGTGGGAGGATGGGTATTAAAGAGGGCACGTTCTGCATGGAGCACTGGGTGTTATACGCAAACAATGAATCATGGAACACTACATCAAAAACTAATGATGTAATGTATGGTGATTAACATAATAAAAAAATTTTTTAAAAAATATTTCTTGACACATAACAATTACATGGAATTTAAATTTTAGTGTCCATATAAAGTTTTATTGAAACACAGTCACATGTATTTCTGGCTACTTTTGTACCAAAGCAGCACAGTTGAGTAATTATGACAGAGAGAAACAGACAAAGCCTAAAATACAGTCTTTTACAACAAAGACTCCTGGATTAGATTATAATTTGATTAAATACATAATCCAGGCATGTATAAAGTTCTATGAGAACCAAGAGGTAAGAACACCTAGGAAAGTCAAGGGAAATCACTAGGGAGGAGGTATCATTTGAGTTGGGTCTTGAAGTTAAAGTAGGAATTCATCAGAGAGACAAGAAAGGGATCTGAGCAGAGAATGAACATTTGAGAGAAGATGCCACACATGAGAGACTGTGGGTGTTTTAGTGTGAGTGGAACACAGACTAGCTGAAGAGACAACGGCAGGAAAGGGAGCGAGAGCAGGTTGGATCGTACACTCCTCAGTTTAGTTACCTTCATCTGGATGGTCTCTACTTTGTCAATGTCTTTTAAAACATGGCATCCAGAATCAAGTATTATTCCAAGTGTTGCATGAACAGTGCAACTGTTATCAGGAGTAAATCACACATGGTGCTGGTGGTGAGATGAACCAGACCTAAGAGGTGAGCTGACCTGGGCGAGTGTGATGGGACAATGCAGCATGTAACAAGAGAACACAAGTATCCAAGCATGAAGGTCAGCAAACTTAGAGTACAGAGTGAAAAAACACCGTGATTCTAGAGGCAAAGCTGAATATCATGAAGACCAGAAGAAATCTGAAGTCACTCTAGTGACTAGGTGGTCCACATACCAATGAAACGAGGCATGACGGTATGGTGCAGTATGAGTTAGCTGCCCAGTGGCCTGTTTTTAATAACTCTTAGAATGGATGCCGAGTGCTGGCAAGATGTGTGGCCTTATCCAAAAGGATGAAGGCATTTATGACTGGTGATTGCTACACAGGGAGTAGTCTAACTACCTCAGAGAATCTAACAATTATCTCCTTTATTTGAACACTTATATTTCTACTCACTTGGCTAAAGGCTATCTTCAGGTTCTTAGCAACTGCTCTAAAAACTGCTGGTTTGCAAGGCTGAAGTTTAACTAAAACCTCTGGATCTTTTCTGTGTAAAAAGTAGTCAGATGATTTTCTCCAGTTCCACATTTACCTGGTTCATTAAAAATATGCAGAAAACTTTGTCCTGATTGTTAAATCTCATTCTTTAAAAGTCTTGATTCACATATTTACTTCTGATGTACATCTTATTAGCTCTCCCACTGTTTTACTTAAAATACTTGAGCACAGACAGTGTGACACACATTTCTAATTGGAAACACCGCTCTGTGCTGGTGCCCACAGGCCCCCGAAGTGGATGACTGGCAAGACCCTAAGCGGGAGTCTACCTTCCAGAGGCAGCTACTACAAGGGCTTTGCTTTTAAGCTACTTTGATCTGTGAGTGATTGTACTAATGAGCTTAAGGAATGTTAGAAATATCTTTTTCACTAATGACATAAATGCTACTCTGTATAGATGGCTTACAATTACCATTTGGCACCTCTCTGCCTTTGTTTAAACTGAGGTGTAAGACTGGCAAGTCCACCAACCAGTAAACTTTGGAATGCTGCTTCGGCTCCAATTTCATATGTGTATATGCAAGATACCCCAGCCTGTTCTCTCTGGGTTAGCTGAATCCTTCCTCTAAGAACAGTGATTCTCAAAATGTGGTCTGGGGGTCCCTGAGGGGAAAGCCTTTCAGGGGGTCTTTCAGGGGGCCAGCAAGGTCAAATCATTTTCATAATAACACTAAAAAGTTATTTTCCCTTTGTACTCTCATGAGAATCCAGAGGAATTTTCCAGAAACCAAACAAAGTGATGATGATGTCATCCCTCTGACAGCTACTGCAATATGTGCTTATGTATTCCTGGTCCAAAATTTTCTGAAGTTTTCATTTCTAATATACTGAATAGCAATAGATATAACCCACATAAACAAAAGCTCTGTGTGGTACTCAATAATTTTTAGGAGTGTAAAATAAAAGGGGTTCTAATACCAAAATGTTTGGGAACCACTGCTCTAACATATTTTCACGTCTGCCCCAAATGACTCTTTCATGTAAAATACCTGTCGCGGGTGCTTCAGGAACAGGTACTGGGGACTTCTTACACATCTTATAAAAACTGGGGGGATGGCTGTTTTGGGGTCTGTTCAGGATAAAATGAAATAACATGTAAATTGCTTAGTAAAGGACCCAGAATATAAACCCAATAAATGTATGCTGTTTTCTATTCCTTCTGTTATAATTCATCTTGTAGTATATTTATGTAAGTCACCTAAGTTGCTCCTGGAACTGAACCAAGGTATAAATAAATAAAACTGGCACTTTCTTATTAAGGAAAAAAAAAAAAGAAGAGAGATGGGATTGACCGACATGACTTCTTACTAAAGTCATGCTAATCACCACTTCTTTCTTTTAAGTGCTCACTAATTATCTGAATAATAACTTATCCTAGTGGGGGCTGATGACTGACATCAAGTGTAACAGTCTACTTTGTAGAAATCACCTTTTCCTTTCCTTTGCAAATTGGTCATTGCTGATCGCTAATATTTTGGTACCCCTCCTATTTGTCAAAAGACACTCAGTGATAGTGGGTACCAATCCCATCTGCTAACTTTTCAGTGTAAGAAGATATAATTTATATAAGTCTAAAAGCTTAGATTCATTTAAAGTGTCTAGCTGTTCTATAATTATCTCCTCACCTATCTCATGCTTCAATTCCTTCTTAATGTTTTTTTTTTTACCCTTTCCAATTTTTTTTTTAAAGATTTTATTTATTTATTCGTAAGAGACAGAGAGGGAGAGGCAGGCGGGGAAGCAGGCTCCCCGCTGAGCAGGGAGCCCGATGCGGGACTCAATCCCAGGACCCTGGGGGATCATGACCCAAGCCGAAGGCAGACGCTTAATCATCTGAGCCACCCAGGCACCCTACCCTTTCCAATTTGAAAACAATTCTCGGTAGAGAAAATGGACACAGGAAATGAGTTCTCTGCTTTCTTACATATTTCAATATTACATCATCCTCCACTTGATGCTGTTCTATCCCCTTTCCTATCCTGCTTTAAAACATAATTTTCTAGTCATTCTATGAAAAATGACTCTCTAAACTTACAAAGGAAAAAAAATCAGGATTTGAAAAAATATATACTATATACATACTTGGATCGAGCCCCACATTGGGCTCCCTGCTCCGCGGGAAGCCTGCTTCTCCCTCTCCCACTCCCCCTTGCTTGTGTTCCTGCTCTCGCTCTCTCTGTCAAATAAATAAATAAAATCTTAAAAAAAAAAATCTGCATCTGCTTTTGGTCATTCACCAAGCCATCTGCCTAAAAGGAAAAGGACTCAAGTCAATCGGCCATTTTATGCAGGCCAATACATTCTAAAATCTTTGTCCCTAGATACATGAATTGAAACAACCACTGAGGTAAATATTAGGGGTATCACTATAGGTATCAAATTTCCTTAGAATTCTTCTCTTAGTCTGTAAAGTTGTCTTTTTTTTTTTTTTTTTTAAGATTCTATTTATTTGACAGAGAGAGAGACAACACAAACAGGGGGCGCGGGAAAGGGAGAAGCAGGCTTCCCGCCGAGCAGGGAGCCTGATGCGGGGCTCAATCCCAGGACCCCAAGATCATGACCTGAGCCAAAGGCAGTGGGTGATTAACAGTCATTAACCAACTGAGCCACCCAGGCACCCCCAAGTTGTCTATCTTATAAGGAATAGAAAAATAAATAAGGGGGGGAGTTCACTATTTTAATCTTTTAGTTCAATGTTTACTAGAGCATATGGGAACTAACATTCTAATATTAATTCTATTTCACTGAACTGACAATATTATAATTTCTAAAACATACTTTTTAATCTTCCCATACTTTGTAACACATCAGACTTAAAACCAATTAAACAATATAGAATTATTTATATATTTTGCCCAAACATAACATAATTTAAAAAGTAAAATAAAATGTGAGCAAGGTCACCAAGAATCCGCAGCTCTAGAACATCTGCTAGAGAGTGGCATATACCAAATCATTCTCCCCGAAATGGGACGGCTAGCCATGGCCCCACACTGTAGTGCCCTGATCCCGTACTTAACTGTGGGTTACCTTGCTGAACAAAAGCATCTGCCAATAGGCACTCCACCATATTCAGCAAAATAATTCAATTCCTAACCAGAACTATCAATGTGAAAAATAAAAAGTTTAATAACTGCTAGCTGTTTTAATATAGGATAACTTATTTAATGTGAACTGAATTTAAAATGTTTTGATGCATTTTAAAATTTTTTAATATTTTATTTATTTATCTAGGGTGAGAGAGAGTGTGTGTGTGCACGTGAGCAGGGGGAGGGAGAGAGAGAGAGAATCTCAAGCAGATTCCCCGCTCAGCATGGAGCCCAACACAGGGCTTGATCTCACGACCCCCGAGATCATGACCTGAGCCAAAATCAAGAGTCGGACGCTCAAATAACCCACCAGGTGCCCTTGGTGCATTTTTAAACAGACATGCAAAACTACTACATTTCAAAGGTTATAGGTAATTCATCTATCTGCTTCCCCTTTAACAATGAGGGATAGTTCTGTATTCAGGGATACAAGGTGACCTACTTATCTGTAATTATACCTAACATCCCCCAGTTCTACCTACGAATTTTCAAAGAATGGGTGACTGGACAGCAAACCTATGTGAAGTATACTTCCCATAAAAAAAAAATCAATGTACAGTTAAACCAGTTTTAGAAATGTCACATACTGTAGTCTTCTCTTGGACATTAACAATGCCACTGATATATTAAAGGCTCTAAGAAATCCTGCAGTGAGGCAGGGGGAGCTGACAGAAGGAAAGAAGGAAAAGGTGGGGAGGGGAGACAGAAGAGAAGAAAGAAAGAAAGAATGGGGATGGAGAAAGCTGGTAAATGGAGAAAGGGGAGGAGGAAGAAGGAGATAAAAAAAAAAGGAGCAGAGAGGAAAGGGGAGAAGAAATAAAACTTCTTTAATTTTGTTTAGTTCACTATTTCCCCAAATTATTTATTCCATAGACCCATTTGTTTCAAATCACATATGAGCATCCCTCAGAACTAATATTCTGTAGGAAACACCCTAGCAATACTGGTATAAGAAGGTATTCTCATAGAGAGTTCCACCAAATTTTTTGCTTAAAGCAGTGGTTCTCAACTGGGGGTGATTTTGCTCCTCAAGGAGTATTTGTTGAAGACATTTTGGGTTGTCACAATTGGGGAGATGCTACTGGCATCTAGTAGAGGCCAGGGACATTGCTAACTATCATATACACATTTGAAGTAACTGCTATTACTACTACTCCTACTGCACTTGAAGGAAACAAATGATGTTCATGGCCAAACATCATGTATAACCAAAAAACTTAAAAACAAAATAGGAACACTGGTGGAAAACTGGTGAAATCAATATGAAGTATCTTAGTTTGGCTAATGGTATTGTACCAAAGTTGATTTCTTAGTTTTGACAAATATATCATGGTTATGTAAAATGTCAGCTTTAGGGGAACACTGAGAAGAACTCTTTGTACCATCTTTACAACTTTTATATAAATCGAACACAGTCCAAAATTAAAAGCTTCCTTTTTTAAAAAAAAGAGGGTAGCTAGTTATAAATTAAAGTGAACTTAACTATAATCTTTATTTCCACAGTGTAAGCATTCAAAAAAGCATTTCCAGTTATTAGGATCCTGTGGTTTCTTTCCCTCTCCAACCTCACCTCTAGCTCTAAAAAAAAATTTCTCCCAGTTTCTATATAACTCAAGAGACAACCATGTACTGTAATAAAATGAATTTACTCTCAGTCTCAATCCCCTACACACTGGGTCCATCTTCCACAGAACATATCGCTCTGTCTTAAAACCTTTAGCAAGTATGCTCAATACCTACACATCCTAATTAAAGGATAAAAGGTTCCTTTTGGCCACATCTCCACAGCCTTATGTACTGTGACGATACCCTTTCCCTTTAAGCTCTAATATGAAACTATTAGTTGTCTCCCGAGTACCTCATGATTTTTTTCACGCAGGCATTTCTGTTGCCAGAAATTAAGCTTTTCTACACACATACACATGCTAGAGTAAACACCTACTAATACTTTAACACCCAATATTTAGGAATCATATTATTCATAGAGTTTTCTGATTCCCTTACTTTGACAAAATTGTATTTTCTACCATCTTCACCACTTTGGATCTTTTGTGGAAATTATTATAGCACCTAGCATGTTATGTTGCAATTATTTGCTCATGTGTATTTCTTCTATTAGATTATGAACTCCTTAAAGGCAAGGGCTGTGTTTTATCTGTCTTTACATCTCCAAAAACCAATACAGCACTCTATACATCCTGAGAAATGTAAAAACACTTTGTGAATAATGGTGGTGATTTACAAATGCTATGAGATAAATTATGCTCATCCAAATTAGTACTCTTGATTTCAAAGGTTTAAAATGTCTGATCCAGGGGCGCCTGTGTGACTCAGATGGTTGAGCGTCTGCCTTTGGCTCAGGTCATGTTCTCCAGGTCCTAGGATCAAGCTCCGTGTGGGGCTCCCAGCTCAGCGGGGAGTCTGCTTCTCCCTCTCCTTCTGTCTCTCCCCCTGCCTGTATGCTCTCTGTATCAAATGAATAAATAAAATCTTTTAAAAAATAATAATAAAATATCTGATCCAAATGAAATTTTTTACTGTACGGTTCTGATCTATTGGCTTATCTTTTGAGGAGCATTTGTTGTTTTTCAACTGCAGGTTTAAAAGTCAAATTAGAGAGAACTGTCTCAATTTTCTTGATTTGTTCTGAAAGGGTATGTTGGGCTAGGAGTGCTTAGAAGGAACCTAAAGTTAAGAGTCATTATTCACTTAAAAGAAGCAATATTTAAGCTCTACTGGGAATAAAGAATAGGTCTATGATGATTTAAACTGTTGTTTTATAAATACACACAAATCTACAGAAAAATATACACCAAACCAGGACTATTTACTTTTGTTAACTTCAGAGAGAAGTTTTATCTATCCAGTCCTTGTTGTACAGTTTAGGTACTTAGGCATTTAAAAGACATAAGCTTTTAATGATATTGAAGAGAGGAATAGGGAATTCCTTATTAAGAATAACACTAGTGGGGACGCCTGGGTGGCTCAGTTGGTTAAGCATCTGCCTTCAGCTCAGGTCATGATCCTGGAGTCCTGGGATCAAGTCCCACATTGGGCTCCTTGCTCAGCAGAGAGTCTGCTTCTCCTTCTGCCTGTCGCTCCCCCCTGCTCGTGCGCTGACAAATAAAATCTTAAAAAAAAAAAAAAAAAGAATAACACTAGGTATTCTGTTTTTCAGGAGCTCAGTTTCAGCATTTCTTCAGGAAATGAGCATAGCTACCCTATTATAAAAGAGACTTCTGAGCTTAATTATATGCTGGTCATCTATTCAGTAAATTCATAGGATAAGTTTGATTTCCTGAAGGGGAAATTTATTAATAGTAAAACCACATTAGCTCAATTTCCTCAATTTTTTTGTCTAAATTTGTTATAATAGGCTATGACAGCAATAAGAAGAAAGCTGCTAAGAACAGTATATATTTTAGGGGGTTTGTATCAAGTTCAAAAAAACAAGCTCATTGTCTTTTGTAAAATCATTTGGTAATGAGAAGGAATCCAAGAAACTATGTTCCCTTTGAGATGAAATATGGCCTTCCCAGGCTGAGTAATATGGTATACCAAAAAGATAGCCAACCAGGGATCTGCAGAGCTTGGTTTAAATCCTGGTTTAAAACCAGACCCTGGTTTAGATCCATCCATTTCTGGATGACCTTTAGAGAAGTCATTGACCCAGGACCCCATTTTCTCATCAGTAAAAAGAGTGGGCCTTGTGACAAGACCCCTTAATTCCTTCCAGCTCTAATACCTTGCAAGTCTAATCATTAGTATTCCACACTCTAAATTTGGCTGAGTCTGGACTTTAATTAGGAAAGAAGGGAAGAATCACTATAGAAAAAAAAGTACTAGAGAAAGAGGATTAACTGCTGTTCTGTGTTATACTATTGTTTGCTTTCCTATCATTTTCATCAGCTATGCCAGTTACAGAATAAAATCATCTATTTAAACCAGCATTTTCTATGTTAGATCATACAACTCCAAACTAACACAGATAGCTCTATCGAAAAAAATGACTCTAATTTTGTCTCTTTTACTTTGGTTTCTGGGCAATTTTGCTCTGCATATTCTCGTATTTGGATTAAAAGTACCCTTTAAAAAATTCATCTAGCTACACACAAAACATGAATTTGTGCACCTTCTCTATGTACATTATGCTCCAATAAAAAGTTTACTTTAAAAAGGATAGTCAGAATATAGTCAGAATATACATATCCTGAAATCTAAAAGTAAATACAATTCTTGTTCAGCATAACCTAACTGGCGCTCTCGTAGCATGTCTAGAAGTAAAAGTTAATGGGTGTGTCACTAAAGAGCTGCACTATTTTGCCCCCAGCCAAAACCAAGAGTTATCAATAAAAATGGATACAAACTCAAGAGGAATTCACATTTTGGTGGGTAACAAGAACAAATTTTTTGCTGCCTAACCTGTGTAGGAAGACTTGTCCCTAAGTAACCCAGACAGTCAAATGTCCAGTTTTAGTTTAGTGTTAGGGTTTTTTGGGGGGGGTGGGGGGAGTTGGCAGTTTATTTCCAGCTCTTTGGCAAGGAAGAGAAAGACTAAGTCAAAAGCCATGTGATCCATGAGCACAATATTACTGAAAGAACTAGTACTCTGTCAATAACTCGAAATTAGACTGTAAACTAAATACTTGATATTAAACTCTCTCAAGCATCTTATTTATAAAATGGAAATAGTATCTACCAGAGTAATATTAGTAACAGTGTTGTTGAAAACATCAAATGAGACACTAACATGATAACACTTAAAAACAGTTAAGAAGCAGTAACAGTAATAGTAGCAAAAGTAGTAGTAATAGGGGTTAGTATTTATGGAGTATTATATTTTAACCACTGTTCTTGACACTTTACATGTATTTACCCATTATCCTCAGAGTTATCATGTCATGTATCTATTATTATCCCCATTTTATGGATGAGGAAATGGAGGCTCAGAGTGGTTAAGTAATTTTTTTTTTTTTTAAAGATTTTATTTATTTATTTGACAGAGAGAGACACAGCGAGAGAGGGAATACAAGCAGGGGGAATAGGAGAGGGAGAAGCAGGCTTCCCGCGGAGCAAGGAGCCCGATGCGGGGCTCGATCCCAGGAGCCTGGGATCATGACCTGAGCCGAAGGCAGACGCTTAACGACTGAGCCACCCAGGCGCCCCGTGGTTAAGTAATTTGCTATAAGTCATTCAAAATATAAATGATGGAGTCATGACTCAACCAACCCAAACAATCTGACTCCAGTACTCAGAAGCTCTTAACTATCAAATACGCTGCTGTCTCAAAGGCAAAAAGACCAAGGTTGCCATATAAATGGATGGGGCTTTCCCAGAATAACAGATTAAGCTTTGAATGGTCCCATAGTTCCAAAAGACTCAGACCATGCTTGAGAAATACTCTTAGATCAAAGACCTTTTTGCCCTTGGGGAAGAAAAACATTTTGTGATGCTTCTCAATTGAGTATAAGTAGGTCATTTTGTTAGGACCAATAACAGTAAAATTGCTTTGAAGTGATGATTTTAACATATTGGCACAATCAATTATTTTTGTCACAAACTTAACTGATTTTAAAAGACTGCTTTTGGGGTGCCTGGGTGGGTGACTCAGTCTGTTGAGCACCCAACTTTTGGTTTAGGCTCAGGTCATGATCTCGCGGTCAGGGGATCAAGTCCCGTGTTAGGACCTGCTCAGCACAGTCTGCTTCAAATTCTCTCTCCCTGTCTCTCCCATTCACTCTCTCTCTCAAATACATAAAATCTTTATAAATAAAAAAAGAAAGAGAGACTGTTTCTTTGACCTGATATAGTAATTGCCTGTGCTGCATCTGTCCATAAAATAAAAATTGATGCAGAAACTGTTAGGTTACTGTTTGAACCACTCACCATTAAAGTGGTTTTAAATTGGCTGTTACAGAACCCATTCAAAATGTATTAACAGTCATTGACCTGGCTACTGCCAGGTACCTGTCCCTATGTTAACTGAAGTCTCCATTAAACCCACTCTTCAATCTTAATGAAGGTGGGGCAATCAAAACTGTTCAAGAGTGGTCAGAATCAAGAAGAGCTGGTCTGGTTGGCTTTTCGCAAGCTGGAAAGAAGAGAGGGCAGAATTGCCCTGTCTCTTCCATATGCTGTGCCTACATCAGAAGGCAGAAGTGTTTCTTTGTTTTTGTTTTTGTTTTTTTTTGTACCTGGATCATAGGACAATGGAAGCTGCAATAAGCTACTTCCTTATATCTCTTAGGGTATATCAGAATAAAATTTTAAGAGTTTTTTTAATACATAAGAAAACAGTTGGGGCGCCTGGGTGGCTCAGTTGGTTAAGCGACTGCCTTCAGCTCAGGTCATGATCCCGGAGTCCCGGGGTCAAGTCCCATATCAGGCTCCCTGTTCGGCGGGGAGTCTGCTTCTCCCTCTGACCCTCTCCCCTCTCGTGCTCTCTCATTCTCTCTCTCAAATGAATAAGTAAAATCTTAAAAAAAAAAAACAAAAACATTCGCCAATCCTCCTTTTGGGAGGAACCTTAAAAACAACTAGGTCACAGCATTCAGCTCATAACTGCACAAAGAAGTGAATGGAAAAACAGGATTTGACCTCGAGGTCATCCCCTATGGACTATGAGCTGGGGAACCCGGCATGGTCCTGCCAAACCAAAGAGGCCGCAAATTCATGGTCTAAGTTTACTTTACGACCTGGGAAAGAAGTCAGTGAAATAATTACAGTTCCTTGTCCTTTGGACAAGATGAAGGGAAGGGATGATGCAGTACCCTGAGGCTAGAAGCACAAAAGAAGGAAAAAGTCTCTACTAAAACCCTAGCAGTTAGAGGTGCTCCTGACTTTCTAAATCCACCCAAGTCCAGAAATAAGGGGCAACAGAATGGCATGTTTAGATCTCTAGTCCACCATAGGAAGACTAACCATAAAAGTCAATTTTTACTCGCCAGCCTCCTCAATGAAACCACATCCAGAATTCCCAAGAGGACAAGAGACAAATCACAGACTACAATATTGGTCACAAAATTAACATAAATAGGTCAGAAATAAAAATTTCATTCACATAAAAATATTCTGTATCTTCAAACCATGAAGAAAATTACAAGATACGCGATTAGAGCTCATTTTATTTTGTTAAATGTATCAGGTGATGGGAAACAAACAATGTACCTGAGATAGCTTCCAAAATAAGCAACAATATTTGGGTGTTTACAGTCTTTCATCATAATAATTTCTTGCTGTACAACTGCAAAATCTTCTCCTAGAATAAAAAACAAGCATGTTGAGTAGTTAGTAGTAAGTTTCAAAATGTCAACTTGTTTCAAAACATAATAAATAATGTTACATAATAAATAATGTTTCCCAAATATAATGATGTTATATTTAATTACAGTCTCAGTCTTGACAGAAAGTACAGTGATTAAAAGTGTGAACTCTGGTCCCAGACTATCTAGATTCAAATACTAACTCTGTCCCTTACTAAGCTGTGTGAGCTTGAGCAACTTACTTGGCCTTTCTGTGCCAATTTCTTCCTCCGCAAAATGGGGATAAAAATAATAACTTGTCTCATAGGGCTGTTGGAAAAGTTAAACGGGCTAATATATGTAAAATGCTTAGAACAGTGCCTGGTACAGAATAAGGGCTATGTAAGCATTTGCTATTATTAATATTATGCCTTGGACATAATCATCATATAATTCACTAGAAAACATACATGGCTTTGTTCCTTTATTAACAAATAACACTTAATACAATTTGAGCATAAGGAAGTAATTCTTTTTTAAGTTAGGGCAGGAACCCTTATCCACCAAGAGTGTCAAATACACCTCCACAGGCTCCAGAGCGGAGAGGCCTACACCCCAGCAGTGCTGGATTACCAGATGGCCCACATACACAGGCTTCTCCTGGATTCAAGGGCCTTATTCACCAGCTGTACTGGGATGCAGAGTGGGATTCTATTTACCGTCGGACTATTAGTAAGTAAGCTCTCTCCTTCTACTCCCTTCTTGCCCAAATTCTTCAGAATAAGATCTGGCAATCCTATAGCAGTGTCACACGCTCTGGCTCCTGAAAGAATACTTGTGATAGAGAGAAAGAGAACTGCAGTGACTGCAAATGTGGTGAACCAGAGACCGTGCAGAAAGAACAAATGGAAGTACTTATATTCAAATGAAAGTAGTTGTGCATTACTAATTCAGCTTCTTATTGGTGGCAAAGTAAGAAACAGGTTTCCCACGTTACAGCTCAAATCGTATCAGGTCATTATGTCATCAAGCCCTGACATTTCTTGCCTTGGCATTTTCCTACTATAAATGTAACTGAGACTTAAAGTAGCCTAGCCATGAACCACTTGAACCCAATATCAAAACCTACCCTATTGCCCCAGTTACAACGGAAGAAGTAACAGAGAAAAGAGTATGTCAGGTTCTTAATTTCTGCAATGAAGTGAGTCAAAGATTTCCAAAGGAAAAACAGGAAATTTTTATGCTTCCAAAATTTCAGAAGAAAATCACTGAATTAGGATCCTCTTCTGAGTTTACTTCAAACCATTAAGAATTCCTGATTTTCATTATATTAAGAAAAATCCAATTAGAAATAATAAATTTTAAAAATCTAATTAGAAATAATAAAGCCAAATAAGACTAATACCAATTTTCAGGGATATACTAAATACTTGGAAAGTTCTAAATTTTGCTTTTTCACCTCATTCTCCACTGTACTTTCCCCAAACCAGTGAAGGGATTACATGAGATCAAAGTTGATCTAGTCAGAATGAACCCTAGGACTTTTGTTTGATGGTTAGAGGACAGCAGCTCTCTTTCTGGGGGTACTCATTGCACATCTTCAAAGGGAGCCAGTTTTAGAATAAAGTTGATCTGTAGAAAGCACTGAGGAGAAACAGGAAAACAGGGGAAGGAGAAAGGCTTACTTGAGCCTCTGTAGCAAGCCTCATCTGCCTCTGTAAGCTTCCGATATACCTGAACATGATCAATAAGTTCCCTGAATTGTTTAAACTACCCTGAATTGTTTAAACTACCTTGAGTTGTGGTTTCTGTTACTCACAACTCTAAGCATTGCATCTTCTACTGTGATCTTTGTACATATCATAGCCCTTACGACACTGCATCAACGTCTGAATGTCTACGTTCTCACTAGAATATTATATCCTCTAGGACAGGATTATGCCTTAATCACCTATGTATCCCTAGCAACTAATATATGATCCATAAAACTGTTGCCTGAATGAATCTATGATATGACATGATTCCTCTATGTTGACTCTAAATCAAGAATGTCTCTTTTTGGTTTAATTTCAACCAGTTATTATGATATTTTATACAATTAATTGCTTATTTGATACTCCTTTGTTTTACAAAAACCTGTGAATGGTTTTAAGTCTTCAACTACATCTTTCCCAGAAAATGGTGTTAATCCAAAGTGCCTCCTTTTTCCTATGAAGTCATTTTCTAGTGATTATGAGAATGGCCAAGTTAAATTCAACATTTTTGTGGGGAAAAAGAATTCAAAGAAAAAAATCCACAATTCAATTTTTAAAGGTAACTGAAAAAGCCAGATTTGGGCAGGAAAAAAGAAGAGTCTCTATACAGAAATAATCCAAAAGAGTAATAGATTTAAAGTACTTTCTTCAAAGCTCCAGAGAAATACACTCCAAAGAATAAAAAGGTACTCCTACCCCAAATCCTAGCATACTTAATTGGATACTGGTAGACCAGGATGGTTAGAATAGATAATCTCTAAAAATTCTTTCCAACTCTGAGAGTCTAGGATTTTTGATAAAATTTTTAGACATTAAAGTGAAGAATACATCTTCCAAAAAAAGGCAGGCAGGCAGGCAGGCAGGGAGGCAGGAAGGAAGGAAGGAAGGAAGAAGGGATGGAGGGAAGGAAGACAGAAGAAAGGAAGAAACCCTACTTGAGAAAAACAGGCAAGCCTACCAGCAGAGCAGATCATGAATAAACCAAGTAAACAGGCAGAAAAATACAAAGACTTGAGAAGTTCTCAGAATAAACATAACACATATTAAGTGTTCAATAAATGTTAACTATTTGCAGCAGGCTGAATAATGGCCCCAAAGGTAGAAAGGTCCTAATCCCTAAAACCTGTGAGATCACCTTATATATGGCAAGAAGGTTTTTGCAAATGTGATAAAATTAAGGATCCTGAGATGGGGAAATTATCCTGAATTATCTAAATGTAATCACAAGTGCCCTTCTAAGAGGGAATCAGAGGGAGACTTGAGTTTAAGATAAGAAGCATGATGCTACGCTTTGAAGATGGAGGACGAAGCCAAGAATTAAGGAGTGCAGGCAATGGAGCTCTAGAAGCTGGAAAAGCAAGGAAACACATTCCCCCTTAGAGTCTCCAGAGAGAATGTAGCCCTGTAGACACTTGGATACTGACCCAGTGAAACTCACTTTGGATTTCAGAATTCCAGAACTCTAAGAGAATAAATTTGTGCTTTTCAAGCCACCAAGTTGGTGATAATCTGTTACAGTAGCCAAAGGAAACTAATACACTGTTACTATCAACATTATTATTATTCTGACAGAGCTGGCTAGCCATTCACAAACAATCTGTGTTCTCCCTTCCATTGCATAGAAGTTATTGGTGGGAGGCAATCATCTAGTCAAAGACAACATTTCCCTCAGGGTCAAACTAAGGTGCCCAAGAGACTAGTTCTTGCCAATGCAAAGTGAACAAAAGTCATGTGTCCTTGTCCCACTATTTATTTCCCTATCAGCAAACTACATGACACTGTGAGGTCCCAGGAAATGCAAGAAGTCCGGGTCCCTGAGTCACTAAAAGGAAGAAAGTCATCCAACACACTGAGCATCTGCACTACACTATTACATAAACTTGAAATAGAACTTGATTATGTTAAGCCACTCATATGTTCTAGTTTAGTTATTACAGTAAACATTATCCTATGCTGATATAATAATTACTATCCATTTGTAAAAAAGGTTGTCCAAATTGTAATAGGTGCTTCACAAGTGTTTTCGTGGATTAACAAACAAGGTATTAGTCGCTCTATTTAATAGAGAGAGAAGAGAACCAGATTATAAGCATTTCTCTCTATTTTGTATATAATGCTTTCCTGTAAACAGCTATATTTAGTCCTATGTGTGAGAACAAAAGAGGAGACTTGAATGTCATGGAGGTGGGTCTTTCCCTGAAAACTATGATAAAACACAGAATCCCTAATACCTCCTTGCCTTTTAGATACAAACTGACAATCACTGTATTTCCAACATTTCACAAAATTCTTGACTTTTCCTTCAACAAAATAATACATAAGTCGAATGCGTATGTAACTGACTGCCATTTTGGTATGCCTAATTATTTTCACTGGTGTAAATTGGGGACATTTATAAAGCCTACTCTTCTTACATTAACATAAGCATTTTGAATTAATAGACTATCCATTTACTTTTTTATAAAATTGTAACTAAAAATTTAATAAAATAATTATACAAGTACTGTTGTTTGGATAAATATGGTGAAGCTGTCAAAACAGAACTAATGGTGGGAGGCAGAGCTGTCATTTTGCTCTGCGTAACAGCTTATGCATCTAATTCCAAGTCATTGTATGAAGGCAGATGACATGTCTCTCTTCACACTAAAGAAGTAGAGGTTATTTGAAAACCACACCAGGAAAATTTAAGGATTATCTGTGTTGAGTGGTGAACCAACAGACCAGTATTCAGGGAACCAAGTCTTAGTCTATTTGTAAACTGTGTATCCTATTTCCTTTCTGTCCCCTGTGAAGTAAACACAAATTTACAAGTCATCCTCAAATTCCCTTTGTTTCTTACTTTGTTTCCTATTTCCTATTTTGTTTCTTTGCTTTCTTATTTTCCTTTTGTCATCTTTATGTCTCTCTTCTAAATGTTTAACATCTTCATAACCCTAATAAGCTGACATGGTTTGACAAATGTCATTATAATGAAATAATTCTTTGCATTATCAACAGTAATTTAGCACAGCAACTAACAACAGAGCAAGTCAGAATTAAAAATGCTTTTAATTATCATTTAAGATTTTAAAAGCAAGTTTTCTCAACTTGTTATACCTTCCAGCTTATAACTCTGTGAAGAGTGAAGAGTGTACGTTTGTGTATATATGTTATTTGTGAAAATATTTAATGCTTTAACTTGGATAAAGGTGAAAAGTTACTCTTTGTATAGTCTCTCAGTCTCTCCTGAGAATATATTCAACAACCACAATACACTGAGAGGCAAATGTGATATAAAAAGAATGTGCTAGAGACTGGAGGTAGAGTTCCAGAAATGAACAAGACTTTCCTTGACTTTAAGAAATTTGGGGCGAGGGGGGCATAAAATTTGTATATATTAACTATAATAGCTTAAAGTCAAACCTTAAGTAATTCCCTTATTTCTAGAACATCAAATCTATACTTGGCTACTGGACTCACCATATCTAGCAATTCACCATATCTAGCACAGTGTCATGATAAAGGATATGTACTTTGGAATCAAAATATTGATCTATGAAACCTGATTTCAAAAATTTCTAGTTGTATGATCTTGGGCAAATTCATTCATATTCTTTTTCTGAATTCAGGTTCCTCATAAAAAGGAGATAATAGTGCCTCCCCCTCTTAAGGTTATTTGTAAAGATTAGATGAAAGAATACTTAAATACTTAGAACAAGGCTTCACATATGTTCATTACTATTATCTGCTGTTATTACCACCTAGTAGGACTTGTTATTTGTAATTCTACATTATTTCTCCTACTATTCTCCCTCTTCACTCTACTTCAGCCACACAGTCCTCTTTGCTTTTCCTTGAATACCATAAACAAGCTCCTGTCTCTCAGCCTTTACACTTTCTATTCAGACTACCTAAAGCGCTCTTTTCCTGCCAGATGGCTTGCTTCCTCACTTCTTTCAGGGCTCTACTCAACTGTCGCCTTCAAGGTGAGACCTTCTCTAACATCCCTATGTAAAATAGCAACCCACAATCACAACCCCACAAACACCCTTACTGCTCTGTTTTTCTCTACAGCATTTACCATATCTAATATACTGTATGTCTACTTATTCACTGTGTCTCCTAACACATGATAGGGACATTGAATATTAATGAGTCAATTAATTATTCTATAAATTCTAAGCAGCTGAAATCCACAAGAGGAAAAAAATAAGGTGGATAAATAGTAAAAATACAAAATTCTCATTATTTGTAGTATATATGATTATGTTCCTGGAAAGCAAGCAAACCAAAATCAACTGAAAAAAAAACCAGAAACAATTTTTAAAAATCCTTAACAAATTAGAATATATCAAATTAAATTATATATCTAAGGATAAGCTTTAAAATTTGTAGGCCATAAAGTATTTTGGGAGATAAAAGATAAAAAAATGGAAAGACACTTTACTTTTTTTTTTAAAGAGAGAGACCGTATGTGCACGTGAAGGGGGTGGGGAGAGGGAGAGAATCTCAAGTGCAGGGCTCAATCTCATGACCTTGAGATCATGATCTGAGCTGAAACCAAGAGTCAGACGCTTAACCGACTGAGTCACCTTGGCGCCCCGACAATTCACTTTTGAATAGAAGAATTTACTATGGTAAAGATTGCAACTATCTCATGAATTAATGCCTGAATTAATGTAATACCAATCAAAATACCAACTGAATCTTTTTCTGAACATTAAAAAATTAAAATTATATTCATCAGAAAAAATAAACATGGGAGAACCATTTTGTAATTGGTATTACTTTAAAATAAGTAGCGCTCATTTAAGAATTGATATACCCAGAATTCTCACCTATTTTGATTCTTTATCTACCCTGGATCACTCTAAATGCCCTCTGCCACAGAGATAAGGAAAAGAAATAAAAAGCATCCAAAGTGGAAAGGAATAAGTAAAATTATGTTTGCAGTTGACATAATCTTGTAAATTAAAAAAAAAAAACAACCCTAAAGATTCCATAAGACAACTGTAAGCACTAAAAAATGAATTCAGCAAAGTTGTGGGATATAAAAACAACATACAAAAATTAGTTGTGTTTACATACCTGAGCAATGAATAGTCCAAAAAGAAAATTATGGAAAATCTCAATTATAATCTCATCAAAAAGAATAAAATACTTAGAAATAAACTTAACCAAGGAAGTGAAACACTTGTACACTAACAACTACCAAATATTGCAGAAAGAAATTAAAGAAGACATAAATAGAAAAATATCCCATATTCATAGACTGGAAGGCTTTATATTGTTAAAGTGTCCTTACTACCAAAGGTAATCTATAGATTCAATGCAATCCTTATAGAAATCCCAGTAGCATTTTTTGCAGAAATAGAAAAAACGACCCTAAAAGTCATATGAAACCACAAAGGATCCTGAATATCCAAAACAATCTTGAGAAAAAAGAACCAAGCTGGAGACCTCACATTTCTTGATTTCAAAACATACTACAAAGTTACAGTACTTACAACAGAATGGTACTGGCATAAACACAACATCCAGACCAATGGAACAGAACAGAGAGCCCAGAAACAAACCCACACATATATGGTCAACTGATTTTGAACAAGGGCACCAAGACCATAGAATAGGGATAGAACAGTCTTTCCAAAAAATGGTGCTGGAAAAACTGGATATCCACATGCTGAAAAATGAAACTGGACCCTTATCTTACACCATACACAAAAATCAACTCAAAATGGATTAAAGACTTAAACTCAAAACCTGAAACTGTAAAACTTCTAAAAGAAAACACTGGGGGAAAACTTCATTACACTGGTCTTGGCAATGATTTCTTGGATATGACACAAAAAGAACAAGCAACAAAGGCAAAAATAGACAAGTGGGACTACATCAAACTAAAAAGCTGCTGGCACAACCAGGAAAACAATCAACAGAGTGAAAAGGCAACCTACAGAATGGGAGAAAATATTTGTAAACCATGTATCTGATGTTAATATCCATAATATATAAGGAACGCCTACTTCTCAAAAGCAAAACATCTCAAAACAAAACACCCTGATTAAAAAAATGGGCAAAGGACTTGAATAGACATTTCTCCAAAGAATACATACAAATAGCCCACATACACATGAAAAATGTTCAACATCACTAATCATCAGGTAAATGCAAATGAAAACCGAAATGCGGTATCAACTAACACTTGTTAGGATAGCGAAAGAAAGGAAGGAAGGAAGGAAGGTAGGTAGGTAGAGGGCGGGAGGGAGGGGAGAAAAGAAAAGAAAAAAAATGTTGGTGAGAGTGTAGAGGTATTTGAGTACTTGGAAACTGCTGCTAGGAATGTAAAATGAAACAGCTGCTACGGAAAAGGGAGCAGAGGTTCTTCAAAAAAACAAAAAAAAAGTAGAGCTACCATACGATCCAGCAATACAACTTTTGGATATTTGCCCAAAGGAATTGAAATAGGATCTCAAAGAGGTATGTGTACTCCCGTGTTCACTTCAGCATTATTCACAATAGTCAAGAGGTAGAAACAACCTAAAAGTCCACTGATGAACAAACAGATAAAGAAAGTGTGGTGATATATACAGTGGAATATTGTTCGACCATTAAAGAGAAGAAAATCATGTCATGTGCAAAAACATGGGTGCCCCTTGAGGATGTTATGCTAAGTGAAATAAGCAGTCACAGGATGATTACGGCAAGATTCCACTTATGTGAGGTCTCGAAAGTAGTCAACAACCACAGAAACAAAAAGTAGAATGGTGGTTGCCAGGAGCTGGGAGAGAAATGAGGAGCTATTGCTCAATAGGTATAGAGTTTTAACCGTGCTAGATGAAAAAGTTCTAAAGGTCTGCCGTACAACATTGTGTTTATAGTTAACAATACTGTACTATAAACTCAAAAATTTGTTAAGAAGGGTAAATGTTTTTTACCACACACATGTATGCACACATGTGCACACACAGTGTCCTATGGCCAGAGAGAAAAATTTAAGCTTAGACTATGGGAAACAAGTAAGATTTCCCATGCCCATCTTATGGGTACTTCATTCACAAACCTTCCTGCTTCCATTCTATTTTAAGCACACAGAAGTAGGAATGTCCATCTATGCTATATGTAAAAGTATTTCATAGCTAATTTTAATTTACCTTTGATATCTGCTACCTTTAAAAATACATAATTTATAAAACTGCATTTCATATTATAGAAACAATAAATGGAATTAACAGTATTTCAGTAGTCCGTGGCTCACTTCCCAGAGCTGTTATTTTCTTAAACAAGCTGTCAAGCACTGTCTCAAACTACCAGAGTACCAAGAAGTACCAAAATCCAATTACTATCTTAAACTACCAGAGGACCATGAAATCCAATGGCTGATTTTAAAAAGATAAGAAACTGACTTTAAGTAATTACAAAATAAAATTATAAAATAGTTTTTTGTAAAACCACAGAACTAGTAACCAATGTTTAGTTTTGGGAGGAATACTCAAATCACAATTAGTACCACGCAGAAATATAAAGGAAGTATTTAATAATCCTATGGACTTCTCAATATTCCAATATAAGTGAAAAAATTAATTATGATAGCAGTATTAGTATTCTTAAGGACTGCACATAAGAAAATGACTCTTTATATCATCTGATGAAAATACCTTACAGTCTATTTGTTTGGCCATCTTTTCCTAAGTGTTCATGATTAACAATGCTTAAGATAAGTATCACTCAGATTTGCATAAATTGTTACAAATCAACTTTGACCTTGGGTTCAATAGGATCAAAAAGAAATTTCCTTGCTGAAACTAAACGGTAAAATATCAAAATATCCTGATCCACATACCAAGAGTTCCCAACAGATGATTAGGTTTAGTTTTTGGTTTCAAGAAAACAAGATTTCCACTCTTTAAAAAAACCAAACCAAACCAAACCAATCCTAACAGTGTTTTTCAATCTTGTTTTCCTAATGGCCTCTCCCAATAAAATTTTAATGCCACAGATACTGTGTGTGTGCGTGTGTGTGTGTGTATCTGTGCCAAATACATAAAAAGAGTAAGATTTTTTTTTCACACCCAAAGAACCAAATTCTACCCCCTTTTCATTTTAAAAAAAATATTTGAGAAAACATTCCCCAATGTGAACAGACGGTCTCCAGGCAGTGAGGTTAGAGTGGTTTAACCTGAAATTTCCTGACTAACCTGCTAGGTCTCTTTTTCTCTTACCTGGATCCAACTCTTCTTTTGAGAGCCTGGTTTATCAATGTAGCTCTGATGGAAGATTCAAAATAAAGCAGGTACCCATAACTCAGAAGTGAATTCTCAGTACCAGTCCTCTGGATTATATCCCTCCTACTTTATTAAAAATTATACCAGCATGCCTAGAGTTTCTTTATGTAAAGTAGGTCTGTAGTAGGCTCGAAAAACATTCTGGAGTAAGAACAGAAAAAGGAAACATAAATCATGGTATAGTTTTTAAACTAAAACTAAAGAATATAATGGGCAATAATTTCTCTACCTTTATCATGCTTACCAACAAGAAACTCAATCCTATTGTTAGGGATAGTTCTAAAACTTCGAGATGCTTCAAGCTCTCTGACGGTCTGGTTTTCTCTCACAGGCTTGATTTAAAAATACAATTTTCTAGTGGCTCCTGGTCCTGAGGCTATTTAGGCATAAACCACAGCTGAATAAAAGAAAATATCAGTCCCTAAAATCAAAACTATTCTCCCATAACCTCAATTTAGATGTACACTGTTCCTCTCCCTTTCCCCTAGCAACCTACCAGTCATGTTTCAGTCCTATTCTCCCCCCCTAAAATCTCGTGCAGTCAGCCCTGCCTTCCATGCCACTCAACTGTGGATGCTGTAAGCGTAATAAGTCTTCTTACCCCCAGGGTCTCTCTTCTCAATTTGTACACTCACTGTGCTACTAACCTGTAAAAAAAAAAAAAAAAATTCCCCAGTCCACAGGGTAAAGTCTAAATCTTTGGGCTCCTACTTACAGTTCTCCATAAACTATCATCAATCTGCTTTTCACATCTTATTTCCCACTATACCCAAACAGAGCATATCACTCTAGTCTTATTTCCCAAACAGGTCTAGTACTTGGCCAACACCACCTTTGCTTTCACACTATCCTCATATGAAATACCCTCCATTCTCCTATAGCTAGCAAAATCCTAGCCAGCCTTGGAGGCTCAGCTGAACTGTTCCTTTCCTCATTATACCAAGTGAAATGAACCTCACAAACTCTATGGAACCCACCAAATGAATCAGGATATATGAGCTACTCAGTCCTCTTAGTGTCCTCTCATAGAGCATCTTGCCTAGATACTCCTATCTAGAGCATTTCACAGAGTAAAGAGTCAAAGCCTGATATTTATTGACCTGGGAATGGATTAAGTTTTTCTAGTCACAGCTACCCCCATTCCTTACTGCCCCAGAATTCATATACACACACTCTTGGCTCAACGAGTAACTCCCTGTAGTTTGGATGCTACATAAACACTCTAGTTAATTTTCACATTGGGTAACAAGCTCCTTGAAGACAGGAACCCTGTCTTTGTATCTTCTATTCTAACTAAACTGAATGCTAAATAAAGATTCATGCAGTTAAACCCACTGAACAGACACACAGGATTGGAAATGAGGAGGAAATGGCAGATATAGTAAATAAAACGTCTTTTTTTTTTTTTTTGAGCATTACCTTCAATGTGTAAATACCTAAGCTGTCCACTATAGTCAGCCTCAAGCCCACAACGTGCCAGAACATATTCAAGAGTGGCTAAGCAATCCATGATTAATCTTTGAGAAGTAATTATCATAAATGATGTAACAATGATTCTCTTCATGATGGCCATAAACACAGCCAGGCACGGAGTAAACAACTGGCGGTAAGGGACCTACTACAGCGCTCCAGGGAGGAGGGAAAAGGAGCCAGATCAATCATTCCCCTGGTGTCTTCCACTCTATGATGAAAATAAAGGGGAGGAAGCACCTCTCCTACCTCTCGGGAAAGAAAAAACTCATGTCAAAAGGAGACAGAAAAGAAAATTTGTAAGACGCAACTTCAGAGAGCCATGAAAAACTAGTGGAGTGAGGGTCTTCCCAGTGCTGTTCACACTTTCAAAATTTTGCTCTACAATTTACTAAATGTTGCTCTCATGGAAACAAAACAGAATACCCTGTTCTTCTTACTATGAATTTCCCTGCTCATCAATCTCTCTACTTTTCATTGTGTTGGAAAAGGAATGAGTTTCCCCATTTAGAAGAGTTGCTACCTAATTAATCAGTGTTATCTGCATTTACATTCTACTTTAAAAACTAGTGCCGCAAGCAATACCACAAATGAGTAATCAGAAGTAACTGTAATTAAATCTTATTTTTTAGTGTGAAAAACTAAAGAATGGGCCAAGAATCAGAGGAGTCAGATCCACAAATAAGATGTGTAAGTTTGGGCAAATTATAAATGCGGTGCCTCCTTTTTCAAAGCAGGAAATGTGAGAGTCAGGCTTAAGAGACCGTTCAAATAGTACTTCCCTGTCACCACATCTTTTCTATGACAAAAGTTTTCAAAGTTGTGAAACATCTGACAACCAATGAGAAAGAAGACCTAAAAAGTTCCTTATGGCTCTAAAATTGACTTTAAAACACACAAAGAAGAAAAAGACACCCAAGAGACCCACAACACAATGCAGGTAGTTGTAACACTTTCTAAGAACTGGATAGCAAGCTCTGCCATGAGCCCTCATCCTGATTCATTTTTAGTTTTCTTTTAAAATAAGTCTCCAAGAGTTGGCAGTGAGCTAGCCCAACCAGCTTAAGGACCACAGGAACAAACCTGTAGTCTGATATTCAGATTTACTGATGCACTGCAATGAAGAAGAATGCACACCAGAGGAATACTGAGCCATCTCACAAAGCAAAGGAAAAGATAACAGTTATTGTAAAATTTGGGGAGGAATGGAGTTTAGGTGAAATTTACATGTAGTAGTGCTGTGACAGGCTTAGGGCAAAGCAGAGCTGTATGTAAAGGGGTCTACTTCAGGACTGGACTGCAAAGTGAACCCAACGTCCTCTCCTTAGCAACTACCAAGTTAAGATATATGCTGGTGCTGTATCCAGAAACCTCTTACCTGAAGCTGTGCATCTCAGCTGTAAATCAAGATTGCTTCTCTATATCAAAATGACTTAAGATTCTCCAGACAAGAGTGGAATGTTTTGCTCTTGATATAATTACACAGAGCCATGTTTCTGCTGGTCTATGATTTTCAGAATAGTTTCTCAGGATATTAGCAAGCCACAGTCACTCAAAGACAGGGTTTATTACAACACTTTCCAACTGCACCGTTCTTGGGAGAAATATTAAGGCTCTATCTGTGTTTGTTACTCCAGCAGACAAATTTTTACTTTCTCCATTAGTTACCTGAGATTCCCATCTCCATTTTATTTGAGTGTGAAGAACAACTTGCTAATTAAACTCTTTACTTGACGTTCTTTAGAAAGAGGGGTTTATATGCCGGTTTATCTTTTGGTTTGTTTGTTATGCATTAATTTCTCCACAGAAGATGTCCATTTTAGGCAGATATACAGGGTTGTTTTTTTTTTTTTAAAGATTTTATTTATTTATGAAAGAGAGAGAATGAGAGAGCACATGAGTAGGGGGAGGGTCAGAGGGAGAAGCAGGCTCCCCGCTGAGCAGGGAGCCTGATGCGGGACTTGATCCCGGGACTCCAGGATCATGACCTGAGCCGAAGGCAGTCGCTTAACCAACTGAGCCACCCAGGCGCCCGCAGATATACAGGTTTTGAAGAAACATTTATATCTTACCCCAGTGAAGTTCATTTAACTCATTTAATGTGCATAGAAATCACTTAGCTTGTTACATGGTGGCTCCACCACAAAGTTTTTCATTTACTAGCTCTAGGTTAAGTAAACATGCAACTGAACTTAACAGCACAGTTTCCATACCACTGTCAGCTCCTAAGAGCAGGGAAAGAGCAGGCTCTGGAGCTCCATGGCCAGGGTTCAAATCCAAGATCTACACTATTAGGGCAAGCTATTTAAACTTTCAGTGCTTCTGTTTCCTTATCTATAAAAAACAGGACACTAATATGATCAAATGAGTCAACAAACAAAGCACTTCATACAGAGCCTAGCACAAAGTCTGAATAAACATTAGCTATTTATTAGCAAAAACAAACAAACAAAAGAGTCCTGGTTTAAACCGATGCATCTCTAAGAAATTTCTAACATATCTTCTGTAGAGTCAATATACTCCTCATTATTTTGATTTATCCAATAAATATTTACTGAGTGTTTACAAGGTGTCAGGCAATTTATCAAGCACTGGGAATCTTGTGGTAAAGAAAATGAAGTTTGCCCTCACAGAAATTACAGTCTTGTGAAGACTTCAGGACCACCACATTCTTACCAATAGTTCTTTCAATTTTTTTCTACTAAAAACACACCCTTGTTGCTGAGGAAAAGATGTCGTCTTCTCAAAGAACTGTTGTTATTAGATAGTAAGCTCCTTTAGGACAAGGAGCACATCTTGTTGCTGATAACTCTAGTGCCTAACTATAAAGGTCTCAACAACAGAAGAGGCAACAAATATTTTGTGGTGTTTCTCTAATTCTTGGTTGTATAATTCATTTTTTTTCCAAACTGAATTTTACCACTGATATATACATTTAATGTGTATTTCTCCCTCGTCATCTACACATGCACACACAGCAAAAGAGCTATTAGAAATCAGCAGCAGATCTTACAACTAGTGTGACCAACCTTCTGTTTGCCCAGGACTGAAAGACTCCTGGGACATGGCACTTTCAGTACTAAAAGTGGAAAAAAATCCCATGCAAAATGAGATAAACTGGTCATCAACTTAGAGCTGATGGTTTTGAAAAAGGACAAGTACAACCGCATGTTAAAAATAAAACAAAAAACAAAGGCTAACCAAAATTTCACAACTTCACAAGTTCTGACCATAAAAACTAAACAAGAACATCCTGTACCGTGGGTACCTGCCCAACACCAACCCTTCCTCCTGGTATCCATCCTGAGTCTCCCTGCTTGGTCCCCCTTCCTCCTGCTTCCCTCCAGGTTGTTGGTTATGGAGTTTAGGCTACCTTAACCTCCAGAGCTTTCCAAAGGACAGCACTGTTAATTACATTTCTTCCCCACTCTTCTTTATTTTTGCTCCCAACTCATACCATGCCCTTTTCAAGATATTTTATCATCAGCAACTCCGTAAGGAGACTTCTTTCTCAATTCCAAACATCATAACCTTTTCCTACTCCTGCATTTACTTCAACCCTTTCCTAGTTACCACCTTTCTCCATCTTTCTGCTAAGTGAAAAAATTAGCTGTCCCAGCAGTCCTACTAGTATAATTAGTTACATACCTGTAATCGATGAGTCCAAGTCTCTATTTTTAGCTGCTTCTAAATTTAAGTATTAATATAGCAATAAACATTACTTTCTAGTATTAATATTGCAATGAATAGTTTTTCATAACAGCTTTAATGAGACGTAATTCACCCAAATGAAGTGTACAATGCAATGGTTTTTAATACACTTACAGTATTGTGCAACCGTCACCGCAATCAATCTTAGAAACCTTTCAAATCTCATTAGCAGTCACTCCCCATTCCCATCATTCCTCCCTCAACCCTAAGAAAGCACTAATCTACTTTCTATGTAAATTTGCCCAATGGACATTTCATATAAATGGAATTATACCATTTGTGGTCCTTTGTGACTAATTTCTTTTATTTTGCATAAAGTTTTCAACATTCATCCATACTATATACATGTATCAATACTTCATTCCCTTTTTTTGGTAAATAATATTCCACTGTGGATATACATTTTACTCATCCATTCACAGTTGATGGATGTTTAGGTTTTTTCTACTCTTTGGCCATTATGAATAATGCTGCTCTGAATATTCATGTACAGGTTTCTGTGTAAATACAGATTTTCATTTATCTTGTGTACATACCTAGAAGTGGAAAAGCTAAGTCATATGTAACTCACTAACAATTTTGGGGAGTTACCAAACTATTTTCCAAAGTGGTTACACCATTTTACATTACCACCAGCAATGTGTGAGGGTTTCAATCACTCCATGATCCTACCAACACTTGTTACTGTCTTTTTTTAATTACAGCCATCCTCATGGGTATGAAGTGATGTCTCAATGTTTTGTATTTTCCTAATAACTAATGCTGCTGAGCATCTTTTGAGCATGTACCTACTGGCCATCTGCATTCCTTTTTGAGGAAGTGTCTATTCAAATCCTCTGCCCGTTTTTCAATTGGGTTGCCTCTTTTTGGGGGGGGGGGTTGTCTCTTTTTTAAATTGAGCTGGAAGAGTTCTTTATATATTCTAGATATAGTCCCTTATCAGAAATATAATTTATGAACATTTGCTCTCATTCTGTACATTATCTTTTCACTTTGTTAATTACCAGTCATTTTCTAGGACAAAAGTTGTTAATTTTGATATAATCTAACTTATTTAGTTTTTCTAACCCAAGGTTGCAAAAATTTATTCCTATGTTTTCATTTAAAAGCTTTATAGTTTTAACTTTTACACTTAGATGCCTGATCCATTTTGCATTAATCTCTGTGTATGGTGTGAGGCAGGAGTCCAACTTCATTCTCAGCATCACTTATTTAAAAAAAAAATTCTTTTTCCCATTGACTTGTCTTGGAGACATTCTCACAAATCATGACTATAAATGCAAGGATTAAATTCTGAATGCTCAGGGGCGCCTGGGTGGCTCAGCTGGTTAAGCGACTGCCTTAGGCTCAGGTCATGATCCGGGAGTCCCAGGATCGAGTCCCGCATCAGGCTCCCTGCTCAGCGAGGAGCCTGCTTCTCCCTCTGACCCTCCCCCCTCTCATGTACTCCCTCTCTCTCTCTCATTCTTGCTCTCTCAAATACATAAATCTTTAAAAAAAATAAATTCTGAATGCTCAATTCTATTCCACTGATCTATAGGTCCATCCTTATGCCAAATGAGACCACACTGTCTTGATTACTGCAGCTTTGTAATAACTTCTAAAATGGAACAGTGTAAGTAAGCCCTTCAACTTTGTTCTTTTTTTAAGACAACTTCAGCAATTCTGGGTCCCTTGCATTTCCATATGAATTTTAGGGTCAGTTTGTCAATTTCTGCCAAAAAACGAGTTGGGATTTTGATAGAAATTGTGTTGAATCTGTGTATCAATTTTAGAAGTACTGCCATCTCAACAGTCTATCTATAACTATCTATAGTTTCTATCTATAACTATGGAATGTATTTCCATTTAGATCTTCCTTCACCAGTGTTTTATAGTTTTCAATGAGCAAGTCTTGTGTTTCTTTTGTTAAATTTATATCTAAGTATTTTAATCTTAGTTTTTAAGCATGTAATCTTAATTTGATGCTATTGTAATTAGATTTACAATTTCATGTTCAGAATGTCATTGCCTGTGTATAGAAATAAAATTATTTTTGAATATTGATCTTGTATCATGCAACCTTACTGAATCTGTTATCAGTTTAAATAATATTTTAGCGGATTCCTTAGGATTTTCTAGATACAAGATCATATCACCTGCAAATAGGGATAATTTTACATTTTCCTTTCCAATCTCGATGCCTTTTCTTTTTCTTGCCTAACTGTCCTAGGAAGATCTACAATGATGAACAGATATGGTGAAAATGTATTTCCTTGTCTTGTCCCGATACTGGAGGAAAGGCATCTTTGTCTTTCATCATTAAGTGTGGGTGTTTTATACATGCACTTTATCAGGTCAAGGAAGTTCCTATTTCTAGTCTGTTTCATTTTTTTTTAATCATGAAAGGGTTTTAGACTTTGTCAATTGCCTTTTCTGCATTGTTGAGATGATTTTTCTTCTTATTTTATTAATATGGTGTATTACAGTAATTGATTTTCAGATGTTAAACCAATTTTGCATTCCTGGGATAAATCCCATTTGGTCATGGTATACAATCTTTTCTATACATTGCTAGATGTGGTCTGCTATGATTTTGTTGAAGTCTATAGTTTTCTTGTGAAATCTTTGTTTGGTTTCATATCAGGGCAATACTGACCTCATCGAATGAGTAGGCAAGTGTTCCTTCCCTTTTTAGGGGTGGAAGGGAGTTGAGGAGGACTGATATTCTTATTTAAACATTTGGTAGAATTCACCAGTGAAGCCATCTGTTCCTGGGTTTTTCTCTGTGAAAAGTTTTCTGATTACTAATTTAATTTCAATTTGTTATGGGTCTATTCAAAATTTCTATTTCTCCTTGAATCAGTTTTGATGATGTGTCTTTTTAAGAATTTATCCATTTCACCTATGTATCTGACTTGTTGGCATTCAGGTGTTCATAGTATTTTCATAATCCTTTATATTTCTATAAGATCAGCAGTAATGTCCCTCTTTCATTCCTGATTTTAGTAATTTTAGTCTTCTCTCCTTTTTTCTTGGTTGGACTAACTAAAGAGTACATTCTTCAAGAGTAGTAGGTCTTTTTAAAGAACCAATTTTACAGTTACACTGATTTTCTCCATCATTCTATATTTTATTTATCTCCAATCTAATCTTTATCATTTCTTTCCTTCTGTTTCCCTTTGGTTTAATTTGCTTTTTAATTTTTTTTTTGTTTACATTTCTTAAGGTAGAAATTAGCTTATTAATTTGAAACTTTCTTTTTTGATATAGGTACTGACAGCTATAAATTCCCCTCTAAACACTGCTTTGGCTACATACCGTAAGTTTTTATATACTGTATTTTCATTTTTATTCCTCTTGAAGTACTTTCTAATTTCCCTGAGTCATTTCTTCTGAGTCATTAGTTAACTAAGAGAGTGTTGTTTAGTTTCCAAATATTTGTGAATTTCCCAAATTTCCTTGTGTCACTAATTTCTAACCTTAATACTACTCTTGAAGAATGTACTTTGTATGATTTTAATTCTTTTAAATTTATTGAGACATGTTTTATGACCTAGCATACGGTTTATTCTGGAGAATACTGTATGTATGCTTGAGAAGAATATGTGTTCTGTACTATTGGGTGGAGTGTTCTATAGATGTCTATCAGGTCTAATTGCTTTACAGTATTTCTATTTCCTTGTGAATCTTCTGCCTAGTTGTGCTATTAATTACTAAAGGTGGGCTTTAAGGGCACCTGGGTGGCTCAGTTGTTAAGCGTCTGCCTTCGGCTCAGGTCATGATCCCGGGGTCCTGGGATCAAGCCCTGCATCAGGCTCCCTGCTTGGCAGGAGGCCTGCTTCTCCCTCTCCCACTCCCCCTGCTTGTGTTCCCTCTCGCTGTGTCTCTCTCTGTCAAATGAATAAATAAAATCTTTTTAAAAATAAATAAATAAATAAAAGTGGGCTTTAAAGTTTCCAATTAAAAAAAAAAGTTTCCAGTTTTTATTGTTTAATTGTCTATTTCTCCCTCCAATTGTGAGTTTTGTTCCATATAGTCTGGGGCTTTGTTGTTAAGTCCAAGTATTGTTTTCTACTGTTTTTCATAATATATAGAATTTACATTGTGAGCTAATTTTGTTTCCTTTTTATTATACCCTTTTATCAACCTCTCCCTATTTCCCCACCCCCATCCCCAGGCAACCACTCTTCCACTCTGTGTTTCTATGAGTTTGACCTTTTTTTGTTTTTTAAGATTCCACATGTAGGGCGCCTGGGTGGCTCAGTCGTTGGGCGTCTGCCTTCGGCTCAGGTAGTGATCCCGGGGTCCTGGGATTGAGCCCCGCATCGGGCTCCCTGCTCCGCATGCTTCTCCCTCTCCCACTCCCCCTGCTTGTGTTCCCTCTCTCACTGTGTCTCTCTCTGTCAAATAAATAAAAAAATCTTAAAAAAAAAAAAAAGATTCTACATGTAATTGATACCATGCAGTATTTATGTTTTTCTGTCTAACTTATTTCACTTAGTATAATGCCATCAAGGTCCATCCATATTGCTGCAATGGCAGCATTTCCTTCCTTCTGGTGGCAGAATAACATTCCATTGTGTATGTATAGACTACATCTTCTTTGTCCATTCATCAACAGACATGTAGGTTGTTTCCAAATGTTGGAACAGCCCCGTCACTGTAACTAGTCAGTTTCTTCTTCTGTTTCCTACAGTGGACCCTAAAACAACAATAAAAAGTCACTTCCATTATTCTTCAGATATCCTACTATCTGCCTCTACTTCACTCTCAGCTAAGGACGAAGCTTCCTCCATCTGAGAAAATGGAGGCCCCATTAGGAGATGTTTCACTACCCTCTCCTCAACCTTAAAGCTATTTTGTATTTGTGCCCACTCCTGGCCCTTTACAAAGATGTGATCAAGAGGTACTCTCTTCCTTTGCAAAAGAGGTACCGTCTGATCCTATCTCTTCCAGGCCCTCTCAGAACCTTGCTTCATCATTTATATTCTCTTTGATACCTTTATCTCTACCACCACTCCTTTGCTTTCAGCCTACACACATGCTCAAACTTACTTCAAGGTAAAAACTTTCCCTTAACCTTCTCCCCTGTTAAACCTGTCTCCCTATTGCTTTTCACAGCCACAGTTCTTCAAAGAGTAGTCTCAGCTTGGTTTCCTTTCCATGACTTCCAACCATTCCTCAACCTACTACGATCTATTTTTCACCCCAGGACTCTGCTGAAATTACTCTTGCAAAGGTCCACGTCATTCTTAGGCCCAAATCCAAGGCCTCCTATCAGTTCTGAAGCAGCATTTAATACTAGCAACCCCTTCTTTCTTTTTGAAAACTCTCCAACTACAACTACTATCTGAACAATGATTTTCAAATCCATGCCTCCTGCCAGGTCTTGGAGCCAGGTCAGCTCTCTCCTGAGCTCCAGACCGCTAGATCAAATTGACAACTGTACATATCTACACAATTTCTAAACACTTCATAATCAACATGTCTCACATGAATAGAAATATATTCTCTCTCTCTCTTCATCCTACCTCCTAAATAACTCTCAATTCCTGCCCCACTATAACTATCTTGGTGCAAATCCTCATAATAACACTCAAATTGCCTCTTGGGGTAGACTGCTATTTTTGCCTCCAACAGCCATTCTTTCTTTCTTAGACATAGACCTGCCAGGCTAGAGACCACATGTCCCACCCTCTCATGAATTTGTGTGACCATGTAAGCAAGTTCCCAGCACAGGAAAATGAGAACTGGTGGGTGACTTCCAACTTCACTTGTTAAAAGAAAAGTTGCTTGCCTTAAAATAACTCTGTCTCTCTTCCTACCAGCTAAAGACAGACACACCAATGATTTAGCTTCAGAATAGCAGATGAATGTGTGCACTATCAGGTGATGGCATAAAATGGAAGGAATACACATCCCTGAATGAGCTCATGGAATAGCAACCTGGGCTCACCTCACAACTGTTACATGAGAGAGAAATAAATGTCTATCTTACTTAGGTCACTTTATTTTGGAGTTTCTTTGTATAGCAGTTAACCTCAACCCTAACACCCTTCTCCATATAACTCTTAACTGGTCTCCCTATTTCCAGTATTAACTTACATTTCAGTACATTTGCCATATTATTGCCAGTTATCTTTAAAACATAGGGTAAGTATTAGTCTTCTCCCTAATAACCTTCTATGACTCACAGCTCCAGACGTTTTGGCATAGCACAGAAGGTGTTGTGGTACACAATCTGTCCTTAATATCTTTCTAGCTTCCACCCTTTATGACCCACTCCCATCCCTGACGACACCCCCATTTCCCTACACAGATACTTTAAGCTCCAGCATCATTTGACTTCAACTTTCTCCAGTGTTAGAGAAAAACAAAACATAACGCAAAAGCTCTGCAAAATGAGAGAAGAGGTAAAGAAAATTACCTGAAAGTCTGATGAAGCAACCAAAAGAATGCGCACGTAGACAAAGTATACTTTACATACAGTCATTAAAATGATAAAACTCAGGGTTTCTTCTTTGTAGGAAGCATTTGAAGATGCACTGCCCATTCCATGGGCTGAAACATCAAAGCACCAACATCCATGAGAAAAAATAAGTGGCTATTTTAATTATATGGATAATACAGATTTTTGAGGTGAAATCCATATAACAAAGTGTACAACTCAGTGGCATTTAGTACATTCATGATGCTGTGCCCCCATCACCTCTATCTAATTCTAGAATATTTTTTATCATCCCTGAAGGAGACCCTATACCCTCAAGCAGTTACTTCCTATTCCCTCCCTCTTTCCCAGCAACCACAAATCTGCTTTGTCTCCATGGTTTTACTTAGTCTGTATATTTCATATAAATGGAATCATACAACATGAGACCTATTAAGTCTGACTTCTTTAATTTTAGCATATTTCTGAGGTGCCTCCTTGCAGCATTTATCAGTATGGAGGACATAAATTTTACAAGCAGTGTTATTTGTAAATGCAACATACTGGAATCAACCTAAATGCTCACACACAGGACAGTGACTGAATTAACTATGGTACATACATATGATGGGAGTACTATGGAGAATGAGAAAGATCTCTAGCAACTAGTGTGGAGTGATTTCCCAGACATGCTGTTAAGTGAAAAGAACAAAATTCAAAGAGGTATCTATAGTATGCTACCTTTTGTGAAAGAAAAAAAGAAAATAAGAAAATATTCATGTATCTCATTTGGGTAAAAAATAACAACAAAACAACACAACAGAAAAACAGGGAAAGGAAAACCTGAGACCAAAGACAGTGGTTAGAATAGGGTAAAAAGGATAGAAGTAGAATACTTCCCTAAATATACTGTTTTGTATAGTTCTGCCTTTTAGAATCATGTCAAAGTTTCACATACTTTAAAAACACTCTAAAAGAAAAGAAATAAAATCAAAGATGAGGGAGGCATCCCCCAAATGAATACAAACAGAAACAAATGAACTGGCTATATGCCATGGGTTGAACTGTGTCCCCCAAAAAGATAAGATGAAGTCTTAACCTCTAGTACTTGTGAATGTGACCCTACTTGGAAATAGGGTCTTTGCAGTAATCAAGTCAAGATGAGGCTTTTAGGGTGATCTCTATGACTGGTGTCCTTATATAAGGGGGAAATTTGGACACAGGAAGCACACTGTGTGATGATGAAGGCTGAGACTGGAGCTTACTACACGCCAAGGAATGCCAAGCATTGCAGGCCATCACCAGAAGCTGGAGAAGCATGGAACATATTCTCCCTCAAGCTCTCAGAAAGAACCAACTCTACTGACACCTTGATTTCCAACTTTCCACCTCCCAGAACTATGAAAGAATAAATTTCTATTGCTTTAAGCCACCTAATTTGTGGTATTTTGTTATGGTTGTCCTAGGAAACTAATACACCATAGAGATATTAAATGAATCACACTTCTTTTTTTTTTTTTTTAAGATTTTATTTATTTATTTGACAGAGAAAGACACAGCGAGAGAGGGAACACAAACGGGGAGTGGGAGAGGGAGAAGCAGACTCCCTGGCGAGCAGGGAGCCCGATGCGGGACTCGATCCAGGGACTCCAGGATCATGACCTGAGCCGAAGGCAGTCGCTTAACCAACTGAGCCACCCAGGCGCCCATAACATAAACACTTCTGAGAGGGTAAGGAAGGTGGGGAACCAGACATTAGAACAGTGTATGTCCTAAAGATAAACAGAACTCTAAACAATGATCTCTAGCTAGTATCTGATTTCTCACAGAGGCATGGACTAACAATTCTGAAATTACTTTTGTGTTCAAGGATAAAGCAAAGAAATATTCAATATACTGTGGCTAATGGAAACTAAGCTCCTCCCTATTGGAGAAGAGAGTTACAAATATGAAAAGGAGAGAATGAACCCTGTGGTGTTAGACTAGTATTGGTCTTAGACAGTCAGATGGGTAGAGGGGCAGTGGAGGTATGGGTAAATGTGTATTTATGTGTGTATATACACAGGATGTCTATCCCATAAGGCAGCCTTATAATAAGGATGCTTCAGCAGCAATAACTACACCTAGAATCCAAAACAAAGGCTCAAGAACTCTCTTAGATTAAAGGAAACTCAAGAGACCGGCAACTGAATGCAACACATGATCTTGGATTTTCTTTTGCCTTTATAAAAGATATTACTGGGGTGGGACACCTGGGTGGCTCAGTCAGTTGAGCATCTGCCTTTGGCTCAGGTCATGATCTCAGGGTCGGACTCCTTGCTCAGTGGGGAGCCTGCTCTTCCCTCTGCCTGCCGCTCCCCCTGCTTGTGCTTTGTTTCTCTGACAGATAAATTAAAAAAAAAAAAAAAAAACTTAAAAAACTTAAAAAAAAAAAAAAAGGATATTATTGGGGCAACTGACAAAATCTGAATAAGGGTTAAACAATAGCATCGTACCAGCATCAATTTCCTGACTTTGACCATTGTACTGTTATGTAAGACAATGACATTTCATTGTTAAACACACACTAAAGTATTCAGGGGAAGATGGTTTCTTTTAGTGTAGCAAAGAATAAAGTAAAAAATAATAAATCGAGTACTGAGAAATCTGGGTGAAATACTGAAATTCTTTGTACTATTCTTTCAACTTTTTCTGAAGTCTACAATTACCTTAAAAAATGTAAGAACTTAAAATTTAATTAAAAATTAAAAATAAATGAACATGGGTTCTATAGTAGAGAGGCAAACTTTCAAAGAGCATTGCTGGAGAACCAGGAGTTATTCTAAGCATTCCATGAAGCATCTGTAAGACAATACACATAACAGCATAGGCTCTAGAAAAAACTTAAACCTGGATTTGAATTTGCTCCACTGTTACACAGCCCTAAGGCAAATGGAGCTTTTCTCCATGAACTAGGGTGGGTAGCCTACAAAAGGCTAGAACATTACCTTGTTCCACAAAGTGTAAGAATTCTAGCAATTGAACTCCTAAGTGTTTTTATTTTACACAAAAAGTGGGTTTTGTGGCTGATAAATCACTCACTGCACCGACCACCAGTGTGGACCACTTCTGGGAGGACTTGGGGACACCCTGGGGAGCTGTGCCCATTCACATGCATTCTTATTTATCCTTTGCAATGCTTGTTCCCTGGTTCAGTGGTAGGCAAGCAAATTAAGCTGCTCTCAGTAGTATATCCTTGCCAATCTCTGAACTCCAGGAACCAGCCCTTTGTGGTCTACATAATCATGTGTGTCCCCATATGTGTATGTACATATGGATGTCTGTATATAAGCATACAAGAAAATCTGGAGAAAATCACCCCAAAAGTTGACAGTGTTCATATAGCTGGTAGAATGATGATGTTTAGTTTCCTCTTTTTAATTGTATTTTTCTTACTTTTATTATAATGATCAAACATAATCTTTGTAATTTAAGTTTAAAAATGTTATAAACTAATATTACACTGTACGTTAACTGGAATTCAAATAGAAACTTAAAAAAAGTTATAGTCTGTTGGTTAATTAAAGGATGATTGAGACAACCAAATATAAATTAAAGCCACATGGTGGTACCTGGATGGCTCAGACAGTGGAGCATGCAACTCTTGATCTTGGGGTCATGAGTTTGAGCCCCACATTGGATGTAGAGATTACTTAAAATAAAATAAAATCTTAAAAAAATAATAATAATAAAATAAAACCACATGAGTAAGATTGGAAGTCCCAGTGACATGTGGACTAAATTCACATTTAAACAAAGAATTTTGTCCTCATGTCTGAATAAGTTTTCGTTTAGCTTCAGGTTCAAATTAGATATCGATTGTTTAAAAAAAAAAAAAAAGGAACAAAATTTGGATGCAAATTCTTCATTACATTACACTTATGTATTTCAGATTTGGTTTTTTCAAAAAGTTGTAGACTGGCCATCAGAATTCTAATTTAGAAAAATCATGAAGCAGTCTCCCTCCACCACATCCAAATCAAATCTAAATCTTATCAATCTTCTGAGGCTAACTACCAATTCAGAGAAGAACATATTAAATAATACCACAGGGAGGCAATTAGCAAAATCCAAACTGATGGAATAATTCTACACAACAAATAACCAAGTTTCTTCAACAAAAAACTTCAAGGAAAAAGAACAGATTTAAAAAAAAGAGAGAGAGAGAAGATAAAGAGAAGGAACCTACAAATATAAAAGAAATTTGAGACACATCAACTAACTGCAGCATATGGAACTTATTTGTTGTTGGAAGCTACATTAATACTGTTGAGATATAGCAATGGCGTGTGCTTATATATTTTTATCACTTTGCTAAGCCATATTTGAAAATCATGTAATTCATCCAGATCGAGTGTAAAATTCAACAGGTTTTTTTTAGTAATTTACCAAGTTGTGCAACCATGACTGTCAACCAGTTATAGAATATTACCCCAGTAAGATCCCTCATGTCCATTAATTGCTAATCACCACACCCACACACACACCAGTCCACTAATCCACTTCCTGACTCTACAGATTTGCCTCTTCTGAACATTTCACATAAACAGAATCATACAATATGTAGTCTCTTGTGTCTGGCTCCTTTCACATAGTGCGTTTGTAGGTTTATTTATGTCCCTGCATCCATCAGCATTTTGTTTCTTTCCATTGCTGAATAACATTCCATTGTATGAACATATTTTGTCTTTTCATTTACCAGCTGATAGGCAGTTGTTTCCAACTTCAGACTATTATGAATAATGCTACTACAAACGTGTGTGACAGCTGTGTATGCAGATGCACAAGATGGAACTGCTGGGTCGTTATGGTAAATTAATGTTTAACTTTTTAAGACAATGCCAAACTGTTTTTCCAAAGTAGATGTACCATTTTACGTAAGAATTCCTGTTTGTGGTTATACTTTGATTTCTTATCCTTTATGCATACATGCTGGAAGATTAAGGGCTAACACTATATGGTATTTGGGATCTGATTCAAAATTATGAGTGGTAGAAGGAGGGTCGTGGGTATAGATCAAACAAGGCTGGTCACATTTTGAAAACTGTAATACATTAGTAGCGCAACTACTTACTACAGCAGGTACTATAGTACTTTGTTCCAGGCACTATTTTAAGTCCTTTAAATATATTAGCTCATTTAATCCCTACAATAACCTTAAGAGGCAGCTACTATTATTACTTCCATTTTAGAGATCAGGAAACAGAGAACCAGAAAGCTGAAGCAATGTGGTCAAGCCAGGACTACAATCAAAGTAGCAAAACTTTAGATCTGTACTCGTTACCACCAGGCCATATACTTCAAGCATACCAACAAGTGATATGTGACATTAAAGCAAAGAAATTAAATGCTAAAATTCAGGTGGCTTCGATGAAGATTTAAGCAGGGAATCCAATGTTAACTAAATTTAAGGATATATCTAATAGCATATATATAATAATAACCCTTGCTATCTCTGGATGGTAGAATATTATTTTTCTTCTTTTTATTTAATTGTATTTTCTACTTTTAAAATAATCAATACATGCATAACAGTGTTCAAGATTAACATCATAACAATACAAACGCTGCATTAATCAGAAAACAAATGACTTGATGAACAATAAGATTTTTCAAGTTCCTGATTTTTTAAAGGAAATATTAAGAGGTACTGAAAAACTACTATGCATCAGACACAAAGTTCAGTGCTATGGACACAAACTTGATGAAAGCCTAGAAACAAAGAAAGGCAATTGCAGAATGACAATACAGCTGTGGTAAGTGCTATAAGGGAGCTATTCCTGCGGAGGAGTCCTTACTCAAACCAGGGGTAGGGAAGACCTAAAGGAGAAGGCACTGAATGGACTTGAAGGAATGATGTATGTATAAACTACTTCTAATCAGAGACAATTTCATCAAATAACATAGCCACTTCTTAAAGATTACAAATGAAGGCCCTACTTCAAATGCCAGATCTTCCTTTTTTTTTTTTTTTACCTCAGATTTCACCAACTTCACAAATGGCCAACAGACACATGAAAAAATGGTCAACATCACTCGGAATCAGGGAAATACAAATCAAAACCACGATGAAATACCACCTCACACCAGTCAGAATGGCTGAAATTAACAAGTCAGGAAACAACAGATGTTGGCGAGGATGCAGAGAAAAGGGAACCCTCCTACATTGTTGGTGGGAATGCAAGCTGGTACAGCCACTCTGGAAAACAGTATGGAGGTTCCTCAAAAAGCTGAAAATAGAGCTACCCTACGACCCAGCAATTGCACTAGGGATTTAACCCAAGGATACAAATGTAGTGATCTGAAGGGGCACCTGCACCCCAATGTTTATAGCAGCAATGTCCATAATAGCCAAACTATGGAAAGAGCCCAGATGTCCATCAACATATGAATGGATAAAGAAGATGTGGTAATATATATATACAATGGAATATTACTCAGCCATCAAAAAATTGAAATCTTGCCATTTGCAATGACGTGGATAGAACTAGAGGGTATTTTGCTAAGCAAACTAAGTCAATCGGAGAAAGACAATTATCATATGATCTCACTCATGTGGAATTTAAGAAACAAAACAGAAGATCATAGGGGAAGAGAGGAAAAAATAAAACAAGACAAAATCAGAGAGGGAGACAAACTATAAGAGACTCTTAATCACAGGAAACAAACAGGGTTGCTGGAGGTAGGGGTAACTGGGTGCTGGACATTAAGGAGGGCATGTGATGTAATGAGCACTGGGTATTGTAAGACTGATGAATCACTGACCTCTACCTCTGAAACTAATAATACATTATATGTTAATTAACTGAATTTAAATTAAAAAAAAAAATCTTCCCTTTTTTTACCTCAGATTTCACCAACTTCAAATATCCCCTAAAACATAAGAAATTTAAAGAAAAAACCTGTCTTATATGTGAAAGTGTTAGACTATACAAAATCTGTAAATATGTATAACTGAGAAAGTATTTTTTTATTCATTATATTTGAGTGTGATTTGATCACAGTCCATCAACATATCCTTAAATTTCATCTTAATGGCACTTCTAAAAAGTCTACTGATGATCTAAATCAGGGGCAGGCAAACTACAGCTGCAGGTGGTCTGGTTTGCTAAGAATGGTTTTTTAGCTAAGAATTTTTTTTTTTTTTTTCATTTTAGAGGGAGAAAGGAGAGAGATGGGGAGGAAATAGGGAAAACTGAATGCAGAGACCACACATGGTCCACAAAGCCTAAAATATTTTACTGTCTGGACTTTCCAGAAAAAACTGCCCACCTTTAAAAACAAAAACAAAAACAAAACTACAGGAATGGGTTTCTGCTCAAACCAAGGATAAAACCTGTTTTACCAAATTCGTCTATCATCAGTTTGGAGTGGAAGAAGCCATCAGAAAGCCACTACCATCACTGTGGAACTCAGTCTACACACTAGCACAAATGCTTGCTTGTGGCGGAAAAGAGAAAGAGAGAAAGGACTTTTAAGAGAGAATAAACAAGATTATGGTAGTTACTCAGAAAGACATGGGTTTTGCAAAGGGTGGGGGATTTCAGAGAGAAAATACAGGTGAAGCAGAAAAAAAATAGAGAGTCATCCTAGGGGCTCTACAATAAGCTGCTCAAGTTGGAAGGTAACTACTATTACAGTATTAATGACCCATAAAATGTGAGGGCTAGGTCTACTGAGAAAACTGAGGCTCAGAAAAGTTACTTGCCCAAGTTCACACAGCAAGAGTGCAGAACACAAAGAACTGGGCTCCAAGCACCCCAATCTCAGTTTAGCTCTTTCCCCTGCATCACACTGCCCTCTGACCACAGGATAGGGTTAACCTGGAAAAACACCACTAGTGACTGGTGACAAGTTAGCTCAACTGAGTTCAGAAGGAACAAAGTCTCTTCGCAAGTTTGCCTCCCTCCCCCAATTACAAGTTATTTTTCAAGGAAGAACTGAGCCAGGTGTCTACAGGTCTTGAAGAGGAGGAGGAAAGAGTAGACCCCAGTTCTATTTTCCAAGATGTTCAGAACAATCAGAGAATGCTGACCAAACATCATTAAAATCAGCTTTAAAGTTAACCAGTGCTTATGACAATAAGAAACATCAAATTTCAATTTACCTGGTTCCAATTTTATTACTTTAATTGCTGCCAATTCACCAGTGTTAACATTCCGTGCCTAAAAGAGAAGAAAAGACAACTGTGAAAAAGCTTTCATAAAAAACTTTATGAAATATAATTTTAGTTTACTGTTTATTTTCAGTTATACAGAAGTATTTTTTAAAGCAAGAATTGCAGAAGGGGTTTCTATTTACAAAATAGTATATTCTTCAAAATGAATGTCAACGTTAATTCAACTGTAAATTTAATAATGGTAATAATAAGTTAACACACACAGACTTCTGTATGTGCCAGGCACTGTTCTAAATGTTTTATAGTAATTTATTTGTCCCACCACAATCTTATGAGGTAGGTACAACTATTATATCCATGTTGCAGATGAGGAAACTGAAACACAGAGAAGTGAAAAAACGTGCCAAGGCCATACTGCTAGTAAGCCATAGCAGCAAGATTCCAATCCAATTCCAATCCAAGAAGCCTGACTTCAGAGTCTGAGCTTTTAAGCATTACACTCTACTGTCATTCATTCAAAGGTGAGTTAAAATTTTGAACTGATTAACTAGCCTTAAACTGTTAAACTTAAAAATCTTGGAATATGGGGCGCCTGGGTGGCTCAGTCAGTTAAGCATCTGCCTTCAGCTCAGGTCATGATCCCAGGGTCCTGGGATGGAGTCCCCAGGTCATGCTCCCTGCTCAGTGGGGAGTCTACTTCTCTCTCCCTTCCTCTGCCCCTCCCCCCCAAACAGATAAATAAAATATTTTTTAAAAATCTATCCATAATATTAGATTGCTGGTATTTACAACTGTAATTATGTATAAATAAGCAGAAGCTGTCTTTTCAATTTGTTTGAAAATGGCAGTAACTGTCAACTTAAAATGTTTTACAACTGGATCAGAACTTTCAAAATACTTCAAACTGTTGTAATTGTTACATAATACTTAAACTGCTAACTGAAACTTGATTTTCATATCAAGCAATAAAGATCAATATATATAATTCCCTGATCACAGAAAGATACAGTCCTGTGAGCAGAATTACTTGTAGTTGCAACAGTCTCTTTTTTTTTTTAAGATTTTATTTTTAAGTAATCTCTATATCCAACATGGGGCTTGAACTCACAACCCCAAGATCAAGAGTTGTACACTCCACTGACTGGGCCAGCCAGGCACCCCACAATACTCTTATTAATGGTGAAGATCAATGAATCACCCACAAGGAATGGTAACAGCATTAACAGTGGAATCCTTCTAAGAATACTGGAGCATTAAAAATGTCAGATAACAATCTAGGAAGGTAGATATGGGACACAGCCACTGCTGTAATATAAAATTTAACCTTTTAACTCAAAGAAGAACAAAGATATGAAAAGTTCTCCACCATATCAAGGAGCCTGGCTGGCTCAGTCAGAATGGCATGCGACTCTTAAATCTTGGGGTCATGAGTTTCAGCCCCACATTGGGTGTAGAGATTACTTAAATAAATAAATATTTTTTTAAAAAGATCTCCCCATACAAATTAAGAAAAAATTTAAATTAAATTGGCAGGGAAAATTCATTCCTTCTGAAAAAATCCCCATAACCAATGAACGCGTATCATGGCAAACTTATTATTGGCAGTACAAAACAGATCTCAACAGTTATTTCAAACTAAACCTAATTTCCGTTAAATGAGATATACATTTCAAATATAGTGCAAGATAAGTGTTCATTCCCTTCCCTAGGATGAGAAGAGACTGTGTGTATAACACACACACACACACACACACACAATGAAAGAAATAAAATCAGAACATCATTCTGGAAGCATTTTGTAAAAGGGGGGGGGGACAGAGTGTACCTGTAAAATATTCAGGTATATCACATAAACGTGACTCATAAATCTCCTCAAACACTATCACAACTACTTGCCTCTCCTCACACTTCATGAACTTTCCCTGGTAGGCTCCTCCTAGATACAATGTCTTCTAATCCTCATCTTTTTTAGTACTTCTCCAAATAAAATAAGACGCTACTCTCCCCAATTCTCAATTCTCCACTTAAAAATCTTGCCATGGTTTTGTTTTCTGTTTACTGAAAAGAAATTCGGAGTATGGCTGATTTCCACTATAGAAGAGCAGAGATAATATGAACTCCTAGAAAGCCAGGATGATTTTTTGATTTTTTATAGCTGAAATTTGGTTCCTAATTGACCACAAGAGGGCATTACTGACAACACAAGTTACACAAAGTGTCCAAAATGGCTACTGTACACAATGTACTATTCTTCTAAAAATAGATTTACTAATAATTAACACCAGCACATATTTAACAGAAAAACTGTGACAGTAAGTGACTTATCAGATGCACTTATCAGACTAAAGTCAATATTTACTACAGGCTTTACTTACAAATAGGATTTTTCCAAAAATTTAAATCAGTCTAGAATTTTGAGGATAACAAGAGTTTTTAAACTTATGATTCTTTAGAAGGAACAAAAAAACAAAACAGCCAAAATTATGACTGCTTTTTTACCTACTGAAATATTTTCCAGTACGTAACTTAGGTAATTCACAAAAAGGGAAGAAAAATAACAACAAAAACTGAGCTTTTCTGCATCAAAATCCAGATGTTTGCTAATGAAAAGTCTTACACGCTTTTTTAAAAAAGATTTTATTTTATTTTATTTTTTTATTTTATTATTTTTTTTTTTAAAGATTTTATTTATTTATTTGAAAGAGAGAGAATGAGAGAGAGCACATGAGAGGGGGGAGGGTCAGAGGGAGAAGCAGACTCCCTGCCGAGCAGGGAGTCCGATGCGGGACTCGATCCAGGGACTCCAGGATCATGACCTGAGCCGAAGGCAGTCGCTTAACCAACTGAGCCACCCAGGCGCCCAAAAAAGATTTTATTTTTTATTTATTCAGAGAGAGAGTGGGAAGGGGCAGGAGGGAGAGAGAGAGAGGGAACTTCCAAGCTCCCTGCCGAGTGTGGGGTCTGACACAGGGCTCAATCTCATAACCCTGAGAGATCATAAGCTGAGCCGAAATCAAGAGTTGGATGCTTAACTAACTGAGCCACCCCAGGAGCCCCTAATGAAAAGTCTTTAAAGCATTATGATTCATCAAGAATCTTGGTATTCTGGCTAAATCATATTTTGCTGTCTCTAAATTTAAAATGGTCAAGATTACTCACTGAGATAAATATAAAAATTAATAGTATCTCCTATGCTCTGCAACTACTATTCTTTTAAGACTTTATTTATTTATTTGAGAAGGGACGCCTGGGTGGCTCAGTCAGTTAAGCGTCTGCCTTCAGCTCAGGTCATGGTCTCAGGGTCCTGGGATCGAGTCCCGCCTTGGGCTCCATGGTCAGCGGGGAGTCCGCTTCTCCCTCTCCACTCCCCTTGCTTGTGCTCTCTCTCTCAAATAAATAAAATCTTTGGGCGCCTGGGTGGCTCAGTCGTTAGGCGTCTGCCTTCGGCTCAGGTCATGATCCCAGGGTCCTGGGATAGAGTCCCACATCCAGCTCCCTGCCCGGCAGGAAGCCCGCTTCTCCCTCTCCCACTCCCCCTGCTTGTGTTCCTGCTCTCGCTGTCTCTCTCTGTCAAATAAATAAAATCTTAAAAAAAAAAAAGATTTTATTTATTTATTTGAGAGAGAGAGGTGAGGGACAGACGGAGAAACTGACTCCCCAATGAGCACGGAGCCCAATGCGGGGCTCAATCCCAGGACTCCAGGATCACGACCTAAGCCGAAGACAGACGCTTAACTGACTTAGCCACCCAGGCGCCCCTGCAACTACTAGTCTTTTAGCAATCACCTAGAGCAATTTATTAGGAAGAAAATGAGACCAAGGTAAATAATGTAAAATATCACCATGTATAAAGTTGAAAAAAATTTAAGATTTATTTGAGAGAGAGAGAGAGAGCGCGCGCGAGCACATATGCAGCGGAGAAGGCACAGAGGGAGAGAAAGAGCACGCAGCCCAACACTGGGCTCGATCGCAAGACCCTGAGATCATGACCTGAGCTGAAACCAAGAGTCAGACGCTTAACCAACTGCGTCATCCAGGCGCCCCTAAAGTTAAAAATTTTTAATTCAGTATCAATAATATAAAATTCTCAGACTTGCTCAGGGCAGAAAACTAAGAATAAACATTCTAAGCACCTAGTCCTAGGCGTCTTATGCCTCAGAGGGCATTACTGACACTGGTTTGACCACCGTTCTTCACTTGCTCTGAAAATGATATTTAGATCATGTCGTTCTTAAGTTGAAAACTCTTCAGCAATATACATCATTGCAAAGACAAAATTCAAATTCCTTGTCAGAGAATTTAAATTTTTCACTAAATATAGCACTTATCATAATAGCTTTTATTGAAATATAATTCACATACCATAAAATTCACCCTTTCAATGCATACAATTCAATGGTTTTAGTATACTCACAGCTAAGTAACCATCACTACTATCTAACTTTGGAACATTTCATCACCCCCAAAAGAAAGCCCAGAGCACTCAGTTAGCAGTCACTCCCTACTCCTCCCCCTCCCAGTCCCTGAGAACCATTGGTCTACTTTCTACCTCTATGGATTTGACTATTCTGGATATTTCATATAAATAGGATCATACAAAATGTGGTTCTTTGTGACTGGCTTCTTTAACCAAGCAGAACATTTTTGGGCTCATCCATGTTGTAGCATGTATCAGTACCTGACTCCTTTCGCTACTGAATGATACTCGATTGTATGGAAATACCATATTTTGTTTATCCACTTATCTATCAGCTGAAGGATATTTAGGTTGTTTCCACTTTTTAGGTATTATGAATAACGCTTCTATGAACATTAGTGTACACATTTTTTTTTGAAGATTTTATTTATTTGAGAGACAAGAGAGCATGTGCACGAGCATGAAGGGGGAATAGGGGGCAGGGAGAGGGAGAAGCAGGCAGCCCGATGCACCAATGTGGGGCTCAATCCCAAGACCCTGGGATCGTGACCTGAGCCAAAGGCAGACACTTAACCGACTGAGCCATCCAGGCGCACTTAGTGTACACATTTTTGTTTTTAATTCTCTTGGGTACAGACAGACCTAAGAGTAGAACTGCTGAATCACATGGTAACTCTACGTTTGGCTTTTTGAAGAACTGACAAATTTTTCTCCAAAGTGGCTGCACTATTTTATAATATCACCAGCAATATGTGAGGGTTCCAATTTTTCTGCATCCTTTCCAATGTTTGTTGTTACGGTTTTTATTTTAGCTGTCTTAGTGGATGTGAAGTGTTATCTCTCATTGTGGTCTGACTTGCACTTCATCAATGACTAATGATGTTGAGCATCTTTTCATATGCTTATTGGCCATTTGAATATTTTCTTTGGAAAAATGTCATATTCACCTCTTTGCCCATTTTTGTGTTGTCTTTTTACCGCTGACTTAGAAGAATTCTTTATAGATCCTGATATGTCTCTTATCAGTTACATGATCTGCAAATATTTAATCCCATCCTATGGACTGTCTTCATTTTCTTGATGGTATTCTTTGAAGCACAAAAGATTTTAATTTTAATCAAGTCCAATTTGTCTATCTTGTGTTGCTTTGCTTTTGGTATTATAGCTAAGAAACCAATGCCTAACCCAAGGTCACAAAGATTTTTTCCCTATGTTTTCTTCTAAGCGTTCTATAATTTTAGCTCTTCCATTTAGGTCTATGATTCATTTTGAGTGAATTTTTATATGGTGTCCAGTAGGACTCCAACTTCATTCTTTCGCACGTGGATATCTAGTTGAGAAATATAGCATTTCAACAATAAAACTTTTCACTATCTTGCCCCAGTCTTTCCAGTCATTTCCTAATTTGCACTTTATGCTGCAGCCAAAATAAACAACTTGCCATTTCCCAAAGCTATCCACACGTTTGCTCTTGGGATCATACTGCCTAGACAAACGCTTGCCCCAACTCCTTCCTGGGCCCAACTCCCAGATAATCCTTTAAAGCACAGCATAGGTTATTATCACTTCCCACAAGCCTTTCCCCTCTGGCTTAGGCATCCCACACCCATACACTCCCAAAGATCCTGGGTAACCTTTCCCAAATGGGAGTGGGCCTGGTTAAGAAAGTCCTGCAGATCTAGAATTGGTCTCAGTTTAGAGAAGCTCTTGCAAACTATTATGATTCAAAGCTGTCCCAGAAGTCAGTTGGATTCAGTCAGCCTTTTAGAAGCCATTTGTATTAGAACTGATTTGGGAAAGAATTTTTCTGAGTTGATTTCATGCTGACTACTGCGTTATCTCCAACTATCAGAAAAGTATTCCTTGAGTGTGAGAGTGGGAGTAAACAACATCATCAAGAAGCAATCATTAAGAGGCAAAAAGTGTCTCTCTGTCAAATAAATAAAATCTTAAAAAAAAAAAAAAGAGGCGAAAAGTGTGCTACTCTATGATATAAAGTGAGTTAGAGGCAGTCACTACCAAAAATAATCTATCGATTATGTACCAAACACTGTACTCAAAGCTTACTACTTAGAAGGGTCTGTCCAACATTAATATGAAGAAAGGGTCAGAAATGGGAGTGAAGATATACAAAAGTTTAGTCCTGGCTCTGCCAGTAACTAGCAGTGGGACCTGAGCATGTAATTTCCCTTCTGTCTTCTTCCCAACTCCTTCCCTCCAATTTAAAAACAAGAAAGTGAGAAAGACTATTTCTAATGTTCCTTCTAATTCTAAAAGTCAGTGTTTATACCAAATAATGTAAGTCTAAATTAACAGATTCCAAATACTAAACCAGCTGGCCAGTTATATAAGAATATTAGGAGTTTAAAAAGAAAACGGTAACGAAAAAAAACCACCCTTGATTTTCAACCAACAGATTTAAGACAGGAACCATGGATCTGTATTTAAAGCTACTGATGTGTTTCTGATGTTCAGCCAGGTTTGGGGACCTGGTGTAAGGCACTGCGCCATTTGAGTTTTATAAAATATAAATACCAACTTCTAAGTCTGAAAAGAGTGTTACAGGGATGGCTTTATGAAGGAGATTACCATTTAAGCAGATGTTTGCAAGATGGGCTGGATTACAACAAACATGGAAGAGCAATGGGAAAGAGAGCATAGAAAGAAAAGCATGAGGAAAGGCACAGGGACAGAAAACACAGGCTAGTTTGAGTGTATAAGGCGGGCCAAGCCTCAGGGTGCCTTCCATATAAATACTCCCTTTCAAAGCGAAATGGCTAACCCACAGCCCCTGCTGAAGGAATAGTTTTGATTGCTTTTCTACAGTTACTTGAACTGGGTGTTAGCCTACCACAGGGCAACTAAATATACAGTAAGGCTGAAAGAGTGACCTCTGTCCCTGGTTTGCTTAGGACACTCCTAGCTTATGCCTACTGTCCTAGCGGAATTCTTAATAGTGCCCACTTTCATTCTCAAAATTAAATTTCTATTTAATTTGGATGATAAAGTATAAAGTCACTCTACCGGTAAACCCTTAGCTGACATGAAAAAAAGATACAGGCCAGATTCTCTAAAATAGGGGTCAGCAAACATGTCCGTTTTTTTAAATTCCAGTATAGCTAACATATAGTGTTACATTAGTTTCAGGTGTATAATATAGTGATTCAACAATTCCATACATCACCCAGAGCTCATCATGATAAGTATACGCTTAATTCCCTTCACCCATCCCTGCCCCACACCTCCCCTCTGGTAACCATCCCTTTGTTTTCTATAGTTAGGAGTTGGTTTTTTATTTGATACAGATCTGTTTTTATAAATAAAGTTTTACTGGAGCACAGCCATGTTCATTTGTTTAGGTGCTGTCTACGGCTGCTTTCACAATACAGTGGTTGAGTAGTTAAGATGGAGACCATATGAAATACCTGTAAGTATTTACTATTTGGCTCTTTAGAGGAAAAACTGGCTGACCCCCACTCTAAAAAAGCATTGTCCAGTAGAACTTTCTGCACTGAAGGAAATGCTTTACATCTGCACAGTACAACAGAGTAGCCCCATGCCACTTGTAGCTATCAATCGGCTGAAATACGGCTAGTACAACTGAAGAAATGAATTTTATTTGTGTATGCAATAAAATATTTAAATTGGGGAGTTGTAATTTTTTGAGATATAACTACATTTAAAATTTATTAGTTTTAGGTATACAACATAACTTGATATATGTATATACTGCAAAATTACCACAATAAGTTTAGTTAACATCTATGACCACACATGCTTAAAAATTCTTTTTCCTCGTGATGAGAACTTTTAAGATCTATTCTCTTGGGTGCCTGGGTGGCTCAGTCGGTTGAGCGACTGCCTTCGGCTCAGGTCATGATCCCGGGGTCCTGGGATCGAGTCCTGCATCGGGCTCCCTGCTCTGCGGGGAACCTGCTTCTCCCTCTCCCACTCCCCCTGCTTGTGTTCCCTCTCTCGCTGTGTCTCTCTCTGTCAAATACATAAATAAAATTTTTTTTAAAAAAAAAAGATCTATTCTCTCAGCATCTTTCAAATATACAATATAGTATTGATATAACTGTAGTCACCATGCTGTACCCCAGGATTTATTTAGCCTTTAACTGGAAAAAACCAACTTTAAAAAATATAGTTCTGGTAGTTTTAACACATGGATAGATTTGTATAACCACCATCACCAGCCAGAAGCAGAAAAGTTCCATTACTACAAAAGCTCCCTTGGAAGTTATATTCTCGCCTTACCCTAACCCCTGGCAACCACTGACTGGATCTTTGCCACTATAGTTTTGTCTTTTCAAGAATTTCATATAAATTAAATCATTCATATGTAACTTTCTGAGACTGTCTTTTTTCACCAAGTGGCTGCCTTTACCATTAGTTTGTTCCTTCTCATTGCTGAATTGTATTCCATTGTATGGATATACTACTGCTTATCCACTACCAGTGGAAGGACATACTAGCTGCTTTTAGTTTTTGGCAAATATGAATCAAGCTGCTATGAACATCTGAGTACAGGTTACAAAAATACCCAGGAGTGAAGATCAGTGGAACAGAATAGAGAGCCCAGAAATGGACCCTCAACTCTATGGTCAACTAATCTTCAACAAAGCAGGAAAGAATGTCCAATGGAAAAAAAGACAGTCTCTTCAACAAATGGTGTTGGGAAAATTGGACAGCCACATGCAGAAGAATGAAACTGGGCCATTTCCTTACACCACACACAAAAATAGACTCAAAATGGATGAAAGACCTAAATGTGAGACAGGAATCCATCAAAATCCTTGAGGAGAACACAGGCAGCAACCTCTTTGACCTTAGCCGCAGCAACTTCTTCCTAGAAACATCGCCAAAGGCAAGGGAAGCAAGGGCAAAAATGAACTATTGGGACTTCGTCAAGATAAAAAGCTTTTGCACAGCAAAGGAAACAGTCAACAAAATCAAAAGACAACTGACAGAATGGGAGAAGATATTTGCAAATGCCGTATCAGATAAAGAGCTAGCATCCAAAATCTATAAAGAACTTAACCAACTCAACACTCAAAGAACAAATAATCCAATCAAGAAATGGGCAGAAGACATAAACAGACATTTCTGCAAAGAAGACATCCAAATGGCCAACAGACACATGAAAAAGTGCTCAACATCACTCAGAATCAGGGAAATTCAAATCAAAATCTCAATGAGATACCACCTCACACCAGTCAGAATGGCTAAAATTAACAAGTCAGGAAACAACAGATGTTGGCAAGGATGCAGAGAAAGGGGAACCCTCCTACACTGTTGGTGGGAATGTAAGCTGGTGCAGCCACTCTGGAAAACAGTATGGAGGTTCTTAAAAAAGCTGAAAATAGAGCTACTCTACGACCCAGCAATTGCACTACTGGGTATTTACCCCAAAGACACAAATGTAGTGATCCGAAGGGACACCTGAACCCCAATGTTTATAGCAGCAATGTCCACAATAGCCAAACTATGGAAAGAGCCTAAATGTCCATCAACAGATGAATGATAAAGAAAATGTGGTGTATATATACAATGGAATATTATGCAGCCATCAAAAAACGAAAACTTACCATTTGCAATAATGTGGATGGAACTAGAGGGTATTATGCTAATGGAAATAAGTCAATCAGAGGAAGACAAGTATCATATGATCTCACTGATACGAGGAATTGTTTCTCTAACAAGGCAGAGGATCATAGGGGAAGGGAGGGAAAAATGAAACAAGACGAAACCGGAGGAGGAGACGAACCATAAGAGACTCTTAATCTCAGGAAACAAACTGAGGGTTGCTGGAGTGGAGGCGGGTGGGAGGGATGGGGTGGCTGGGTGATGGATATTGGGGAGGGTATGTGCTATGGTGAGCCTGTGAATTGTGTAAGACTGATGAATCACAGACCTGTACTCCTCAAACAAGGAATACATTATATGTTAATAAAAAAGAAAATACCCAGGAGTGAAACTGGGTCTTATGATAGGTATATGTCTAACTTTGTAAAAAAACTATCATTCTTTCTACAGTATCTATACCACTGCTCATGTCCAGCAGCATGTATGACAGTCCCAGCTGTTCTGCATCCTGGCCAGTAATTGGTACTGTACTTTCAATTCTGGCCATTCTAACAAGTGTGTAATAGTATCTCGTGGTGGTTTTAGTTTGCATTTCCCTAAATGGCTAATGATGTCGAACATCTATTCATATGCTCATTTGCTATCCTTTGGTGAAATGTGTTCTAGTCTTTTTTCTATGTTTTAATTGGGATGTTTATTTTCTTACTGTTGAGTTTTGAGAGTTCTTTATATATTCCAGATACAAGTTCTTTATCAGGTTTATAATCTGCAAATATATTTTTTCCCAGTCTATAGCTTGTCTTTTCATTCTCTTAATAGTGCCATTCCCAGACTGTTATGGACTGAATTATGTGCACTCATTCATAAAACTCATTTAATGCCCCCAGTACCTTAGAATGTAACTGTATTTGGAGACAGGCTTTTTAAAGAAGTAATTAAGGTTAAATGAAGCCATATTGCGGGTGGAGGGGTGGACTCTAATCCAGTAGGGCTAGTGTTCTTATAAGAAAAGGAAGGGATCCACAGATGTGCACACACAGAGAAAAGGCCATGTGAGAACATAGCAAGAAGGCAGCCACCTGCAATCCATGGAGAGAGCTTCAGGAAAACCAACTCTACCTAAACACCTTGATCTTGAATTTCCAGCCTCCAGAACTGTGAGAAAATAAAATTTCAATTGTTTAAGCCACCCAGTCTGTGGTATTTTGTTATGGCAGTCCTAGCAAACTAATATATAGAGCAAAAGTTTGTACTTTTGATAAAGCCCCATTTATCAACTGTTTTCTTTTATGGATTATGCTTTGGTGTCCTGTCCAAAGCCTTTTTGCTTAATTCCAAATCAAAGATTTTTCTCCTATGTTTTCTTCTAAAAAAAAAAGTTTTACATTTATTTTTATGATATATTTTGATTTAATTTTTGTTTAAGGTGGGGCACTTAGGTTGAGATTTTTTTGTTTTTGCATGAATATGTCCAACTGTTCCACTAACTGTTTCTTGAAAAGACTATCCTTCTTGCATTGAACTGCCTTTCACTTCTGTCAAAATCAGCTGGCTATACCTGTGTGGGTCTATTTCTGGATGCTATATGGGTCCACTGATCTTATGTCTATCTCTTACTATTGCTACACACAACCTTGATAACTGTAGCTTTACAGAAAGTCTTAAAAATCAATTACTGTGATTCCTCCAACTTTTTCTTTTTCGAAGTTGCTTTAGCTATTCTAGGTCTTTAGCCTTTCCTTATAAATTTTAGAATCAACCTGTCCATATATTTTTTTAAATCCTGCTGGGATTCTGTTTGGAATTGCATTAAATCTATATATCATTCTGGGGAGAACGAACATCTTTACTATGTAGAGTGTTCCAATCCATGAACACTAATTTCTATTTAGGTTTTCTCTGGTACCTTTCATCAGTGTTTTATAGTTAACAGCATACAAGACCAACACATTATTTTAATAGCCATGTATACCTAGTGACAACTGTATTAGGCATTGAAGCTTTAAAAGTTTGAACTTAGACACTGGGGAGGGTATGTGCTCTAGTAAGTGCTGTGAATTGTGCAAGACTGTTGAATCTCAGATCTGGACCTCTGAAACAAATAACGCAATATATGTTAAGAAAAAAAAAAGAAGGAGATAGCAGGAGGGGAAGAATGAAGGGGGGGAATCGGAGGGGTAGACGAACCATGAGAGATGGTGGACTCTGAAAAACAAACTGAGGGTTCTAGAGGGGAGGGGGGTGGGAGGATGGGTTAGCCTGGTGATGGGTATTGAGGAGGGCACGTTCCGCAAGGAGCACTGGGTGTTATGCACAAACAATGAATCATGGAACACTACATCTAAAACTAATGATATAATGTATGGGGATTAACATAACAATAAAAAATAATAATTAAAAAAAAAAAGTTTGAACTTAGAAATACTGAGAAACAGTACCACCATGCAATATAACCCAGTGTGAAAACTAGGCCATAAAATTGTGCCAGTGTCTTAGCAAACAAGACCTTTGGAAAAGTGAAGATTTGAAGAAATAGAAAAGATATAATGAGGAGACAAAGAGCAGAGAACAGAACAAAGGCACAGAAAAAATTATAAGAGCTCATGAGAAAGGAACAGATCTCCAAAGCTGCCTTGAGTTCTTGACAACATTCTAGTTCCATATAACATATATCTTTACAATAGCCTCTTTTTTCTTCAATTACCTTAAATGGCTTTGTTTCCTGAAACCAGATGATTAAAGTTGTAAATTTCTAGGACTATATGATGCTCATTTCTTTTTATTTTAAGATTTTATTTATTTGAGGGGCGGTGCCTGGGTGGCTCAGTCGGTTAAGTGTCTGCCTTCGGCTCAGGTCATGATCCCAGGGTCCTGGGATCAAGCCCTGCATTGGGCTCCTAGCTCCTTGGGGAGCCTGCTTCTCTCTCTTCATTTGTCTGCTGCTCCCCCTGCTTGTGCTCACTCCATCTCTGTCAAATAAATAAATAAAATCTTTTAAAAAATTTTTTTATTTATTTGAGAGGAAAAAAAGAGAGCATGAGCAGAGGGAGGGGCAGAAAGCGAGGGAGAAGCAGACTCCCTGCTGAGTGCAGAGCCCAATGTAGGTCTCGATCCCAAGACCCTGAAATCACGACCTGAGCAAAAGTCTGACGCTCAGCCAACTGAGCAAACCAGGTGCCCCATATGATGCTCATTTCAAAAAGGAAAAAAACAGATTGAGATTATCATGCTAACTTTTTTTTTAATGCACTTAGCTAATGATTGAATATAGTGGAAAATAATCTGTGAAAAAAGACAACGTATCAATAAATTATATTTCAAAGTTTAATTTAGGATTCAAAATGGGCTTGTTCAGGGACGCCTGGGTGGCTCACTCAGTTAAGCGTCTGCCTTTGGCTAGGGTCATGATCCCCAGGGTCCTGGGATCGAGTCCCGCATTGGGCTCTCTGCTCAGTGGGGAGCCTGCTTCTCCCTCTCCCTCTGCCTGGCGCTCTGCCTACTTGTGCCTCTCCCTCTCTGTCAAGTAAACGAAATCTAAAAAAAAAAAATGGGCTTGTTCTGTATCACTAACACTTTTAAATGGCAGACTATAAATGTCAATTTAACTAATAATGTAGTTAAAACTTAACAGTGGCACTGAGTTTGGGAAAACACAAAGGTTCAGGTGACCAAATTCCAACTTCCCACTACAGAAGCAACAGCAACAGTATCTCTAGCCCAGTGGTGCTCAAACTCCAGTGTATATAAAAATTACCTGAGGTTTTACTTTTGGAAATATGTTAGATGAAATATGAGAATCCTCCCATTACAAATACCTAGATATGGCAGATAAGATACAGTAAATCTTCTTTTAAATGCACTGCTGAACTCACAAGAAATCCACAGGCAGCAAAAACAAGGAGAAAACAATAATTAATCAAAATTATCTGCTGAATGTGTTTATTTAATGAAATGAGAGTGGTAAGCAAGAACTAAAGTCATGATCTTAGCTTAAACTTGGAATCTAGAAAGAAACTTGAATTTTGATTTTTTTTTTTAAAGATTTTATTTATTTATTTGAGAGAGAGAGAATGAGAGAGAGCACATGAGAGGGGGGAGGGTCAGAGGGAGAAGCAGACTCCCTGCCGAGCAGGGAGCCCAACGCGGGACTCGATCCCGGGACTCCAGGATCATGACCTGAGCCGAAGGCAGTCAGTCGCTTAACCAACTGAGCCACCCAGGCGCCCAAATTTTGATTTTTATTAGATGTGATAAAAGGTGTAATTGAGACCACTGCATAAAACCAGCAATGCCCTTGAAAAGCCATACCCCTCAGTGAACGGATAGGCCTGTATGGGGGGATGTCTGTCCACTGACAAAGGCAGCAAATAAAAAAACTGTATAAATCAGGCCTTCATTGGAATGGGGTCCGCTGAAAATTATTGCAAGCCTGTTCTCAGTTAAGTATAAATACCCATTTCTTGCAAGGACGAGAAGCCTCAAGCCAATAAATGAATATAAGCTGTTTCTGGGTTGGAGGTAATGACAAACACCTGTTAGAAAGAGAAGCAAATTCTCTGTGTGAAGTCAAACACACCTTCAACCCATGTGATCCCAGGACATCCCTAAATATCACTATTAGCCAAATATGAGATTAAAACAAAATTATCAAACCAAAAGGAAACAAACTACCACAGCAGCAAAAGCTATAAAAAAAACAGATTACATCTGCAAGAAGTTAAAATTCTGGAATTAACAGATAGAGAATACATAAAATTACAATTAAGTATGCTTTAAAAGTTTACAGAAATAAGAGAAAATATTAAATATATAGGCCAGAGGGGCGCCTGGGTGGCTCAGTCGTTAAGCGTCTGCCTTCAGCTCAGGTCATGATCCCACGGTTCTGGGATGGAGCCCCACATCGGGCTCCCTGCTCCACGGGAAGCCTGCTTCTCCCTCTCCCACTCCCCCTGCTTGTGTTCCCTCTCTCGCTGTGTCTCTCTCTGATATATATATATAAATATATATATATATGCCATAAATAAGAGACAAAAAAATGACTTGGGAGACAGGGAAAAAAAAGAACTGAACAGAATTTCTGGGGAAAAAAAATACATAATCCTTGAAATTAAAAACCTAATTGGAGGAGATACAGAGAATTAGTAAACTAAACGACAGATCTGAATCAATAAAGAAAAAGAAACAAAACATGAAAGAGATTAAGAGACATCTTAAAATCATTCTCAAATCATCTCATCTCATGAAAGAGATTAACATACACCTAATTACAATTTCAGAAGTGAAGAATAGAAAAAAATGGGAGAAACAGCAATATTTCAAGGGACACTGAAAATCTTCCAGAATAGAAGACCTCGTATTCAGGAGACACTGAAAGTCCCAAGAAGGATAAATAAAAAAGAAATCCACATCCAGATACATCATATGAAACTGCAAAACGCCAAAGGCAAAGAGGGGATCTTTAAAACCAGACAGAGGAGAGGAGTCAGATTACCTGTGAAGGAACAAACAATTAGACTTTTCAGAGAAATAATAAAGGTCAGAATACTACTGTGCCGAGAGTAATTAAGTCACTTTAGAACTGCATTCCTAGGTAAAAACATCATTCAAAAAATAGGACAAAAAAACAACAAAAAACCCCACATTCTTTGACAAACAAAAACAGAGTTTAACCACCAAAAGGCATGGAATATATTCTTCTAAAGGTATAGTTCAAGATTAAAAAAAAAACCTCAAAGCCTAAAGGCAAAAAGGAGGAAAAATAAAATAATTTGGCAATCTTGGGTCAATCTAAAAAAACCCTGATGACTGCAGAGAGCAATAATAATAATGTCTAATTTATGAAACTTTTAAAAAGTTAGAACTCAAATACTGAACAACTGGCATATAAACAGAAAGGTGTGATTGACATTAAAGTGCTCTAAGGCAAACACCTGAGTGGTTCAGTAGGTAAGAGTCTGACTACTGGTCTCAGCTCAGGTCTTGATCCCAGGGTTATGAGTTTAAGCTCCACACTAGGCTCCATGCAGAGCGTGGAGCCTAGTTTATTTTTTTTAATCTAATTTATCTTTGGAATCAAAGAGAAAATCATTTTGAAATAAGATATTATTTTAGAGAAAACAAAGGACAACCAGGGAGACAAGATACAAAGAGTGTCATTGCAGGAATCCCAGCCACACACCAGGATAAACTAACCATTTTCTGGGGGTGCGGGGCCGGGGGGGGGGGGCGCGCGGGGGGGCAAAGAACTGAAAAGAAGAAAGTCTTCTGTTAGCTGGGGTGAGAATGTTGTCTTCTTCTTGTAATTCCTTATTTAGCTGGCTGACTCCTTGAGACCATGCTCTCCTTGTCCCCATCAATACACATAAAACCCTCCCTTTACAACCAAGAGAGAAAGACGTTTTCCTCCCTAGGGAAGCCAGCTGCTCTGCCATTCTGCTGGTTCCAGTGTCTCATTTCATAGTTCTTCTGAGGCGCTACAGAACTTGAGAGACTCGAGTACAATTTACACAGTGTCGGATGGATAGGGGACCTGGTTTCCCTGGCCCCAGGACTCAGTGATGAATGAGAATCTTGCTGAGGCCCATCCACTTTAAACTTTTCTGAAAAGGCTTTGGAAATATGAGCGTGGAGCCTAGTTTAAAAAAGAATTAAAATCTTAAAAAAAAAAGTGCTCAAACTTGTATTGTTTAGGAAGAGTACAGAGTTAGTGTAATGTGAGGTCTTAGATTAGATATACGTGTTAAATTATTAAGAGTAACTTCTAGAATAACGTAAGTAGTATATAGCAATGATGTAATTAGGGAGGATCCTAGCCCTTTGTGGTAGAAAGGAGGTGTTTGGGAATGTGTGAAGGCATTCTGCTTCCACTAATAACTGGGGATGATAATGGCATCTGGTAGGTAGGAGTCAAGGATTTTAAATGTCCTGCTGTGCCTATAAAGTGCCACACAGTGACAGTCCTGGCCAAAATGCCAACAGCCCTACAACGGTATGAAATAATATATACACCTACCAAAAATAAAATTTAAATAATTCAACATGGAAATTAAGCAATTAAAATCACCTATAAATGTGCTTTAAGTCATAAATTCTTGGGCTCCACAAGTAACAGACTCTGAATCAACAGGTCTGAGGTGAGACCCAGGAACTTATAGCTTTAATAACCACCCAAGCAACTGTGATGCAACAGTCCATCAATCACACTTTGAGAAACATTACAGCCTAATGAGGGTGAAGTGGCAGATGAAGGGGGTTTTAGAGACTCCCATTACAGGGAGAGGCTCTGGAGTAAGAGCTGCCCATTGCTGAGGAGAAATCTAGCAACAGGGAGTAGGTGGTGGCAGAAGTTCACATGCACATACCATTAGGAGTCCCCAAATTAGGAACTGCAGATCAAAAAGAAAAAAAATTTTTCTAAAATTAATAACAATATAACTAGAACAGTGCTTTCTCATTACATAAAATGCCTTTTCTTTTAATTACTAGAAATGAAGTTATAACAGAATGGATCAGGACACCATCAATAAAACAATTCAATCCACAATTTACAAATAAACCACCTATAAAACAGATGATGGGAAGATCTGTCTCAGAAGTCCCAGCATATTCTGACCTACACTCTTTGAATAAATGCCCTTTATTCACCAATTCCTAACATCTGGGATGTGACCGCCTCACGGTAACAGAATAGTATTTCTGAAAGATATTAAATATATTCTGGGGAAAAAAAGAGTTCCTTGTACCGAAAATAATATTTACTACATTTGTGTCCTAGGGATTAACAATGCACAACAACAGTACATCAAAAGATTCTGAAGATTCTACAGTAAGGAAATCCATTTGCTTTTGTCTCCAAATTTCCCACCATGATTTGATTAAAAGGAACTCCTAAATCTTCACCATTTTCATGAGAAAATTTAAGATTTAGAAAATGATGTTCACTTAAGTAAATGCTTTTTATTCCCTGCTGTATCTTTGGCACCTAGGACAGTGTCTCAACACAACAGGCACTCAAAAAAATGTTTGCTGAATGAGTAATTAAAATCAGCTGCATGCTGGTAAATGTTTAAAAATCAGCTTGGGGGAAAAGGGGAGAGCAAGCCTTGATTGGTGGTATTTCAGCACTGTAAACACTCCCACCATGGCTACCAACCTCAAATCTCTGAACAGAGAGTTGGAAAGAGATGCTCATAATCTCACTAGGACAAAAAGTCTCCAGGACATCAATGATTAAAATGCTAAATGTAGCTTATTTTATGCAAATGCAGAGTAACACCTCACAACCCAGTACCCCTGAGGAATGAAGACTGTTTTCCAGATAATGGGATAAATGTTAAGTGGAAAGTGTACCTTTTTTTTCCAATCAAAGAAATAGTGTATATTAAGTGTACAGTACAAAATTTAGCATTTTCTGTTAACTCAGTATTGTCAATTACCTATAAGCTGTCATAAAGTTATGCTCTTAAAGGTTACAGAGGTATGTAAAGCTAATTGTCCTTTACTAAATCATGGGTTCTTAACCTGGGGCCCAAGGATGGGCTTCAAGGAACCCAAGAATCCCCTGACGCTGAATGTAAACTGATAACATGTTTATGTATTTTTCTGGGAAAAAAATTATATAGCTTCCACCAGGCATCTCAAAAGTGTCCATAACCCAAAGATTAAGAACCACTTCTCCAAGAAAGGAACTGAGAATACAAAAACAACCATAAAACAAGTAACAAAATGGCATGAGGAACTACCTGTCAATAATTACTTTGAATGTAAATAGACTAAATGCTCCAATCAAGAGTGTATAAAAAAGCAAGACCCATCTATACGCTTCCTACAAGAGACTCATTTCAGACCTAAAGACACATACACAATGAAAATGAAGGGATGGAAAAGCACATTTATCATGCAAATGGCAGTGACAAGAAAGGGCAGCAATACTTACATCAGACAAAACAGACTTTAAAACAAAGAGTAAAACTGTAACAAGACAAAGGACACCATATAATCATAAAGGGAACAATCCAACAGGAAGATATAATTGTAAATATTTATGAACCCAACATGGGAGTACCAAATACATAAAGCAGCTAACAACAAACATAAAGGAAGTAATCAATAGTAATACAACAGTGTAGGGGACTTCAACACCCCACCTACATCAATGAATAGATCATCCAAACAGAAAATCAACAAGGAAACAGTGGCTTTGAATGATATATTGGACCAGATGGAGCTAACAGATATATTCAGAACATTCCATCCTAAAACAGCAGGATACATTCTTTTCAAGTGCACATGGAACATTCTCCAGAACAGATCACATATTAGGCTACAAAACAAGTCTCAATAAGTTAAAAAAGACTGTAGTCATACCATGCATCTTTTCTGACCACAACACAATGAAATTAGAAATCAACCACAAAAAAAAAAAAAAAACCTGGAAAGAACACAAATACATAGAGGTTAAATAAACATGCTACTAAACAATGAATTAGTCAACCAAGAAATCAAAGAAGAAATAAAAAAAATACATGGAGGCAAATAAAAATGAAAACACAACGGTCCAAAATCTTTGGGATATAGCAAAAGCTGTCCTAAGAGGGAAGTTTATAGCAATATAGGCCTACCTCAAGAAGCAAGGAAAATCTCAAATAAACAACCTAACCGTATACCTAAAAAAACTAGAAAAAGAACAAACAAAATCGAAAACCAAGGAAAAAAAGGAAACAATCAAGATTAGAGCAGAAATAAAAGAAATAGAAACTAAAAAAAACAGCAACAACAAAAACAATAGAACAGATCAATGAAATCAGTAGCAGGTTCCTTGAAAAGAGCAACAAAATTGATGAACCTTTACCCAGACTCATAAAAAAGAAGAAAAAGAGACAGTGAGAGAGAGAAAAAAAAAAACTCAACAAAATCAGAAAAGAAAAAGGAAAAATGGGGCGCCTGGGTGGCTCAGTTGGTTAAAGGTCCTGGGACTGAGCCCCATATCGGGCTCTCTGCTCAGCACGGAGCCTGCTTCTCCCTCTCCCTCCATCTACCGCTGGGCCTACTTGTGCGCTCTCTCTGTCAAATAAATAAAATCTTAAAAAAAAAGAAAAGGAAAAGGAAAAACAACAACCAACACCATAGAGATACAAAGGCTTAAAGAGAATATTATGAAAAATTATATGCCAACAAATGGGACAATCTAGAAGAAATGGATAAATTTCTAGAAACATAACCTCTCAAAACTGAATCAGAAAGAAAAAGGAGGGGCGCCTGGGTGGCTCAGTCGGTTAAGCGGCTGCCTTCGGCTCAGGTCATGATCCTGGGGTCCTGGGATCAAGCCCCACGTCTGGCTCCCTGCTTAGCGGAGAGCCTGCTTCTCCCTCTCCCTCTGCCTGCCACTCTGCCTACTTGTGCTTTCTATCTGTCGAATAAATAAATAAAATCTTTAAAAATAAAAATCTAAAAAAAAGAAAGAAAAAGGAAATTTGAACAGACTGATTACCAGCAATGAAATTGAACAGTAATCAAAAACTTCCCAACAAACAAAAGTCCAGGACCAGATGACGTCACAGGTGAATTCCACCAAAATTTAAGTAGTTAATGCCTATTCTTCTCCAACTATTCCAAAAAAAATAGGAGAGGAAGGAAAGCTTCCAAATTCATTCTGTGAAGCCAGCATTACCCTGATACCAAACCAGATAAAGACACGACAAAAAAAAAAGAACCACAGCCCAGTATTTCTCATGAACACAGATATAAAAATCGTCAACAAAATATTAGCAAACTGAGGGCGCCTAGGTGGCTCAGTTGGTTAAGCGACTGCCTTCGGCTCAGGTCATGATCCTGGAGTCCTGGGATCAAGTCCCACATCGGGCTCCCAGCTCAGCAGGGAGTCTGCTTCTCCCTCTGACCCTCTCCCCTCTCATGCTGTTTCTCTCTTTCTCGCTAATTAAAAAAAAAAAAAATTAGCAAACTGAATCCAACAATATTTTAAAAATATCATTCACCAAAGATCAAATGGGATTTATTCCTGGGATGCAAAGGTGGTCCAATATTCACAAATCAACCAACATGATACATAAGATCAACAAAAGATAAAAACCATATGATCATTTCAATAGATGAAGAAAAAGCATTTGATAAAGTACAACATCCAGCCATGATAAAAACCCTCAACGAAGTAGGTTTGGAGGGAACATACCTCAACATAACAAATGCTATATATGAAAATCCTACAGCTAATTTCATGCTCAATGGTCAAAATCTGAGAGCTTTTCCCCTAAGATCAGGAACAAGACAAGGATGTCCACTCTCTATACTTTTATTCAACACAGTACTGGAAGTTATAGGTACAGTAATCAGACAAGAAATAAAAAGCATCTAGATTGGTAAGGAAGAAGTAAAACTTTCACTATCTGCAGATGACATGATACTATCTATATAGAAAACCCTAAAGACTCCACCAAAGAACTACTAGAACTGACAAATGAAGTAAGGCCACATGATACAAAATCAATGTACAGAAATCCACTGCATTTCTATACACCAACAATGAAGTAGCAGAAAGAGAAATTAAGAAAACAGTCCCATTTACAATTGCACCAAAAATATTAAAATACCTAGGAATAAACTTAACCAAGGAGGTAAATGACCTGTACTGTGAAAACTACAAAACACTGATGAAAGAAATTGAAGATGACCACAAACAAATGTAAAGATAGTCTATGCTCATGGACTGGAAAAACAAATACTGTTAAAATGTCCATACTACCCAAAGCAATCTACAGATTTAATGTAATCCCTATCAAAATACCAACAACATTTTTCACAGAAGAAAGAAAAAGTCCTAAAATTTGTATGGAACCACAAAAGACCCTGAATAGTCAAAGCAAAAGCAATCTTGAAAAAGAAGAACAAGACTGGAGGTCTCACAATCCCAGATTTCAAAATATGCTACAAAATAATCAAAACAGTATGACACTGGCACAAAAATAGACACAGAGATCAATGACACAGAACAGAAAGCCCAGAAGTAAACCCACAATTATGTGGTCAATTAATCTTTGACAAAGGAGGCAAGAATATGCAATGGGAAAAAGACCATTTCTTCAACAAACGGTGTTGGGAAAACTGAACAGCTATATGCAAAAGAATGAAACTGGATGACTTTCTTACACCACACAGAAAAATAAACTCAAAATAGATTAAAGACCTAAATGTAAGACCTGAAACCATAAAAATCCTCAAAGAGAGCACAGGCAGTAATTTCTCTGACATTGGCTGTAGCAACAGTTTTGTAGATACATCTCCTGAGGCAAGGGAAACAAAAGCAAAAATAAACTATTGGGACTGTATCAAAATAAAAAGCTTCTGCACAGAGAAGTAAACAACAAAACTAAAAGACAACTTACTGAAAGGGAGAAAATATTTGCAAATGACATATCCAATAAAGGTTAGTATCCAAAATATATAAAGAACTTATACAACACCAAAATCAGTGACAGGAGAGGGACATACATATGCTTTTTTTATGACACAGAATTCCAAACTTAAATATATTTATAAGACAAACAGACTAACTTAGCTTCATCAAATCAATGAATGTTATTTCCATAAAGCACTCCTGGCGATATTAGAGACATACTACATAAAATTTTTTACCATTATTCCTCCTTTCACTAAAAATTCACCTATTATTACAGGAGAATCCCCAATATAAATACATTTTTCACATTTCTCCTCTGTTCCTAAAACCTTTCAAAGGCATCTCATTTGCTTCTGTGACTGCAGGGCTTCTACTTCAATTACATTACTGTAATCTCAGCGGATAAACTGGAGGAGCCAGTGGAAGGTGGGACAACCTCTAAGGCCATACTGTACTAAAGCAGGCCTGAAATGATGATCACTGAAACTGAAGTAATTTAATGGGAATGGACAAAAAATGATTAAAATTCTACCTCACCTCACATTTTCTAGTTTGTGGTGTCCAGACCCAAATGACAAGAGCCACCTTATATTTGCTTAAGCAATTATTTTCAAGAATAAGCAGCTACGTTTTCTACTGCACTTCCAAACCAGAGTTGTCTAGAACAGTCTTCAAAAGAAGGGCCACAATGGAGCTGGGCCATTCCTCCCCAATGAAGCTGGACCTGAGCTCAGCCAGCCTGCCAAGTATCAAGACAGCATATCCTCAAGTAAGTTATGAAACAGCCTGGCCAGATGGACAGGAAAAAGAAATGTAAGAGCAGATTATGGAAAAAAGAAGACCAGTTCACAGAATAAAACAGGGGAAAATGTGGTCATGAGGCCAAAGACAAGACTAAACAGACAGGCATGGCAGTGGCTAGATACACAGATCACGGACAATAACTTGAACTGATCTCCCTGGTGCTGCTGAACATGATTTTCAGGTACTGCATTTTGATAGGATAATTTGTGGTTTCCCATGATAAATCTTACATAGGTCTTTAAGGGCTGAAGTAAAGAAACTGGACAATGAGTTCTACCACCCTTGGTCACTGTTATATCCTCCTCTCAAAGTCAGTCTCGCCTGGAAAGGAACCTTCCTGTGAGTCAGATGGAATGTGAATCCATTAAACAGCTGAAGTAATCACTCTCTAATTATTCTCCCAGAATAGGAAACTCACAATGTAGAACAAATATCTATGAATTCACAACTCTAGTCTTTTTAAAAATCTGTTTTTTTAAATTAGAAAAGTGAACATTTCACAAGATCTCCCCTTTTATTTTTGTTTGTTTGTCCCCTAATCCCAAGGATAACCTAGAATAATCCCTCTAGAAACCCTTATTCCATTAAAATTAACTGGTAAGCAGGCAAGATGATACACATAGGCATGCAAACATGAATATATACAAAGGCAATAAAGATAGTGGTTATGTATATGTTCTAGGAGTTTGAGTCCTATCTCATCATTTATTATGAATACACACATAATACACTCGTTAGCCTGTATGACGACAAGCAAATTCTTCAACCTCCATGTGCCAGTTTCCTCATCTGTAAAACGGAGATAATAAATGAGGTAAACTAAATAATGAGGTAGTTGTGAGGCTTAGTCAGTACTTGTAAAGTGCTTAGAACAGAACAGTCAAATACTAAGTATCCACTATCAACTATTATTCTATTATTAATCAAACCCACATATAACTTAATGAAATTTCATTTTAAATTTGCAGCAGGGCAGGTAATGTTTATTCTCTTTGTTACAATGTTCAGTTTCCTAAATATGATCAGAAAGACAAATATTTTCATAACCAGAAAAAAATCTTATTTAAAAATTTAAACAATTTCAATGAGTATCTAAGATTAAAGACACGGTATGGGATTTTTGTACTTTTCCACTGTCTTACCTCAGTGAAGTGATTCTCAAAATTTAGATAAACCAGGAAAATACTGAGAAATCTACATGAATCTGCTTAAAATGAACTATACTAGGTATATTCCGAAAAAATAGTAATTCCAATTTCTGTAAAAAAGCATTTAAAATCAAGCAGGAGCTTCAGAGTTAAGTGTATATACAGGGAGATGACGTTTAGGCAAACCAGCTAATCATTATATAAAGTTAAAAAATCATCTTTTAAAATTATGTTTTAGAAATGCGAATTTACATGAAGCTGTTATCCAACAGTAGAGACTGCTATAGTTAATCATACCAGTTAATTCCAAACTTGGTCTGATTATGTTGACATGGTATATCCTACTACAACATTTAAGGACTGAGCTGAAAGGGTAGTAAAGCAAGTAAGTATGTTATCTCAAATTGTGCATGATACAAACACACTATCATAGTAATTATCCAATAGTATCTCAGGTATAAGAACAGACTTCTTGTAAATCTGAGCAAATGAAATAGCTCCAAAAGCATGATTTTTTAAAAAAAGGTTTATTTGGCATTTGTAAAGTTCACTCCAAGGAGCCAGCAACAATGAAAGGGCTGAGAATGAAGAAACCTAAAGTCATAACCTGATGTACTATGATCGTTTCCATTCTGATTGGCTAGTGTGAGCGACAAAAGGTTAGATGCTATACACTAATGCTGAAGAGCAGAGGCAAAGAAGGCAATAAAGTGGTTTCTTATGTTGGTAAGCAACTTAGAGAGGACAGAGTAGCAAAGAGAAAAGGTAAGAGGCAGTGACAGTGACGATAATCACAGGAAATAAGTTAGAGGGTGGTATGGTCAAAGCCTTGCTGCATAAACGCAGAGTATCAGATCCTAAAAAGTCGTATGTTCACAACCTAAAAGAGCAAAGGGCATGCGGTCCCATTGCACAAATTGTGAATTTTGTCTAGAAAATACGCAAAGAGCATTCTAAAATACATTTGGAAGTGAAAATATATGATTAACCAAGGAAATTTTTTCAAAGATTAATGAAAAGGATATACTGCTATATCAAGTACCAAACATGAAAAGGTCACAATAATTAGAAAAGTATGTTTTTGGCATATGAATAGACAAATATCAATGGAATAAAAGAGTCCAAATTTAGGGGCGCCTGAGTGGCTCAGTCATTAAGCGTCTGCCTTCGGCTCAGGTCATGATCCTGGGGTCCTGGGATCGAGCCCCGCATCACGCTCCCTGCTCCGCAGGGAGCCTGCTTCTCCCTCTCCCACTCCCCCTGCTTGTGCTCCTGCTCTCACTATCTCTGTCAAATAAATAAATAAAATCTTAAAAAAAAAAAAAAGAGTCCGAATTTAGAATATGATAAATATAGAAATTCAAACCAGTGGTGAAAAGGCCCTTTTAGAAGTATCTATTCAGGTGGGGCAAAAAAACTGGACTCCTATCTCTTGCTATACACAAAAATAAATTCAGGTGTTTTAAGACTTAAATATAAAAAGTGCAATTATTGAAATACTAGAAAAAAGCGCATTCTGATAATCATGGAGTGAGGGCCTCTCAAAACTAACATGAACCTAGAAATCACAGAAAAAATGCCAACTTATCTGACCACATACAAATTACACATTCTACATAGCCAAATAAATAGAAAATGGGCAAAGGATGATACAAAATAGCAATTTGCAGAAGAAATATAAATGATAAATACTACTAAAAAATTATCAAGCTCAGTAAAAATCAAAGAATGTTAAGTTAAAATAATAAAATACATTTGGCGTATCAATTTGGCAAAATTCAAATAAATTAATGACTTGAATAAACAACACGAATGAAAGGAAAAAATAGGAGTAAAATGGACATCTGCACATATTCATAGAGAAAGGTACGGGAAGAATAATTTTTTTTTAAAGATTTATTTATTTATTTGACAGAGAGAGAGAGAGAGAGAGCCCAAGCAGGGGAAGCAGCAGGCAGAGGGAGAGGGAGAAGCAGGCTTCCCACGGAGCAGGGAGCCGGATGCAGGGCTCGATCCCAGGACCCTGGGATCCTGACCTGAGCCAACGGCAGAAGCTTAACTGTCTGAGCCACCCAGGTGCCATTGAAAGAATAATTTTTAAAGGAATGATTTTTACTATCACCATTTTAAAGCACATATCCTTTAACCTAGTAATTTCACTTCTAACACTCTATTCCACAAGTACTCTAAAAAATGTACAAATATGTGTATATAAATATTTGCTGCAGCAATATTTATAAAATTAAAAACAACCTAAAAACCCATTACTAGGAAAATAATCAAATAAAATTATGGTAAATTCATACTATGAAATGCCATAGGAAGTAGAACCTTAGATTTCTAAAACAGGGTCCTGAATTAGAAGAACAAGGTGCATAATGATATAAAGTTAAAAATAACAAAATGACATATATGAATATGTAGCACACACACACATACAGAATTCTGCACAAAGAATTAACATATGTATAGAAAAGCTCTAGAAACATATATATACAAGGAACCAGTGGTCAGATATAAGTAACAGGAAGGGAGAGATGGAAGGAAGGGACTCTCACTTACTTTAGCATCTTTTTTTTTTTTAAAGTAGGATCCACACCAAGCGTGAAGCCCAATGCAGGACTTGAACTCATGACCCTGAGATCAAGACCGAAGCCACGATCAAGAGTTGGACCCTCAACCAACTGAGCCACCCAGGCGCACCTCCCAGTTTTTATTTTTTTTTAAAGGTATGCACTGTTAGAAACAAAAAAGAAAAGCAAAAGTGTTAAAAAGTCATTATAACTTTTTAAAGCACTACAATAATCCATATACAACATAAAAAAACTATACACAAGAAACTGAGGATGTGATTCATCTATGATTTAGGCTAAAAAATTCAAAGTGTTGGCAGATTCTCAATCTCTGAAGGCTTTAAGCAGTGTCACCAATATCATGCACAGAGTCAAATAAAAGCACAGATTTCAGTTTTATGGTCTCCCATAAAAACAACAGAATGTCCCTAAGACTTCTCATTGAAAGGCACAGATTTATATGAGGAATGCAACTTTGCTAAACCATATGTATTTTCCAGGTAGCATCCTGGCATTTCAAAGTAAGCATATTTAAGGATTAAATATTGGGGCACCTGGGGGGCTCTGTCGATTAAGCATCTGCCTTCGGCTTAGGTCATGACCCTGGGGTCCTGGGATCAAGCCCTGCATCAGGCTCTGTGCTCAATGGAGAGCCTGCTTCTCCCACTCCCTCTACCCCTCCCCCACACTCATGCTCTCTCTCTCTCTCTCTCTTGCTCACTCTCTCTCAAATAAAATTTTTTATAAATTTTATATTTTTTAAAGATTTTAATTATTTATTTGTTTGAGAGCGAGCGAGGGAGAGAGAGCACAACCAGTGGGGAGGGGCAGAGGCAGAGAGAGAAGCAGGCTCCTCACTGAGCAAGGAGCCCTATGCGGAGCTCCATCCCAGGACCCCAAGGTCATGACCTGAGCCAAAGGCAGACGCTTAACCCACTGAGCCACCTAGGCGCCCCTCGAATAAATATATAAAACTTTTTAAAATAAATAAAGATTAACTATTATAAGACAAACAACAATTCATGAGACTGACACGATTATGTTACTTTGTCAGAGCCCTCATTTCAGATCATGATCTATCTCTTCAACAGTTTTGCAACACTAATACCAGGCGCTTTCAGTCATCCTTGCCAACTTCCAATCTAGCAGCAATTCCTAGTGTGAAGCAGATGAAAACCAGCAATCTCTCTTATGTATGTTAATATCATAAGGGCTCAAAAAGTATAATCAATCTTTGATGATTACAAATATCCTATAACCTTCAAAAAAGTATATTTACTAATTACCTAGAACAAGCTAGGCTATCTTTAATAAAATATTAACTCATAATCAATAGTATATTTTTAGCACCCTAACATAGCAAAATATTAATTTTATGTAATTTTACAGCTTTCCTACCTGGAAATGTTTTATTCCTGATTCAACATATGAACCAAAATGATAATGCTGATGATACCACACGAGCAATAAACACAAAAGAACTGCCTCTTCCCAAGCACTTACTATGTGAAAGGCATTCTGCCAGAAGCTTTATGTGTAAAGCTTATTTACTCCACAATGACCCTCCAAGGCAGGCAATTATTATTACATCTATTTTACAGAACACATAACTGGCGCTCCAAGAAATTAACAAATTTAAACCCAGACTGTCTTGATTCCAAGTTACCTATAATCAGGAATGATATTCAAAAACAATTCTTTGGAAGTGAATATTCATTATGCAGACACCATATACACTTTCAATTGCCATGTACAAAATTAAAAGATTTAATTGTGAATTTCACTTGTGCCTAGATTTCATTTTTGAGGAAAACATTAGAGAATGCTTACAAAGTCACCAATTGCTTCACTTAACAAATACTGAGTGCAAGGAGATGTGCAAGATGTTCTTTATAATGAGCTCTTGGGGGAAGACGGTCAAATGTAGAAGAAAAACAAATACAGGGTTGGAAACTTAATACTGTGCTATACGAAAAACTGTAAGATCTTTAGGCAAAAGGAAGTCAGGGAAGGATTCTCTGATCCCCAATTGTGATCTGATATTACACGGAGAATATATGCTTTTTGATCAAGATTTGTGCCTCTGAAGTACAAACACATACAAAAATACTAAAGATTTCTATTTCCTCTTAATAATCTGAAGCAAAAATAAAAGGAATGATTCCACTGTCATAGCAATTAGAATCTATCAGTTGAGTTAGCAGTAAGAGCAAATACTAGTAGTTCAGACACTCATGAAATTAAACAACTTTCGGGGCGCCTGGGTGGCTCAGTTGGTTAAGCGACTGCCTTCGGCTCAGGTCATGATCCTGGAGTCCTGGGATCGAGTCCCACGTCGGGCTCCCTGCTCAGCAGGGAGTCTGCTTCTTCCTCTGACCCTCCCCTCTCTCATTCTCTCTCTGTCTCTCAAATAAATAAATAAATAAAATCTTAAAAAAAAAAAAAAAGAAATTAAACAACTTTCTACCATTCTAATATCCAGTCAAAAAAAAAAACAAACAAAAAGATCGATGCCATTGTTTCCATTCAAGAAATAACACCAACTCATAACGAAGCACTAATATCATAATGTGCAATTAACTCATCTCATCCGCAAGGATCTCAACGTGTAAAAAATTCCACAGAGATTAAGAGTAGAAACTTGATAGCCTGCTGTTGACAAATCTAAAACAAGTATATAAAAGAGATTTAACCAAACAACACACACACACACATTTTTAACTCACAGTGGCTTTAATAAGGCAAGTAGCTTTTTCCATATCTGACAATACTGGCTTTTGTTCACTTTGTCAATCAATACATACAGTCAGCCATCAGATTTTCATTAACTATGTTATATCTAAAAAAGGAATGTAATGCCCCTGAAACTATCCTCTTATACAAAAGAGAAATTATATAATTCAACTTGGCTGGACTACACAATCAGCTTCTTTTCTCACTATTAAGTGCCATCAGATTTTACTGTGAATTAAGACTCTTTTTACTAAAATCTACTGTGGCGGGGCGCCTGGGTGGCTCTGTCGTTAAGCGTCTGCCTTCCGCTCAGGTCGTAATCCCAGGGTCCTGGTATCGGGCCCTGCATGGGTCTCCCTGCTCGGCGGGAAGCCTGCTTCTCCCTCTCCCACTCCCCCTTGCTTGTGTTCCTGCTCTCGCTGTCTCTCTCTCTGTCAAATAAATAAATAAAATCTTTAAAAAAATAAAATAAGGGTGCCTGGGTAGCTCAGTTGGTTAAGCAACTGCCTTCAGCTCGGGTCATGATCCTGGAATCCTGGGATCGAGTCCCACATCGTGCTCCCGGCTCAGCAGGGAGCCTGCTTCTCCCTCTGGCCCTGTCCCCTCTCATGCTCTCTCTTTCAAATAAATAAATAAAATCTTAAAAAAAATAATAATAATAAAATAAAAATAAAATAAAATCTATGGTGGCATTCTATACTTACTCCAATTTTCAATTTTCTTACTTTTCTCACACCCATCAAAGAATCAGAAACCCAAGCACACTATTATAAAGTAAAACACTTGATCAAATAATTCCTTCCCCATTTATCTTTAAAAAGATAAGGAAAAAAAGGACTGAGATCTCAATTACTCTTCAAAATATTTCCTTATATGCTCTATGTAAAACCCAAAACATTTAGTATCCATAAGACTAGAGCCTTTGGGGCGCCTGGGTGGCTCAGATGGTTAAGCATCTGCCTTCGGCTCAGGTCATGATCCCAGGGTCCTGGGATCAAGCCCCGCATCGGGCTCCCTTGCTTGGCGGGGAGCCTGCTTCTCCCTCTCCCTCTACTGTTCCCCGCTTGTGCTCTCTCACTCTATCAAATAAATAAATAAAATCTTTAGGGAAAAAAAAAAGACTAGAGCCTTTTAAAAAGTTCAGAATGATGGATATTATGTTTACTGTGTAGAATATATGTATAGTTACTATTAAAATATCAGAAAAGCAAGGAAGGGAAATATAAATATTTTTATACTGACAGCCCCCCTGGGTAAAATAAAAGACAATTCAGTTTATGTTTCTGAACTCCGGGAATATTATTTCACTCAAGACAACATACTTTAGCTTCAAGCCCCAAATTTTTAAAAGATCAGAGTAAAGCACTTTTCATAAAACAATTTCAGCAAAAATACTATCCCCAAACAGTGCCCTCTCTTCACTTCTTATAAGAAACCATTCCTACTTTTTGAGGGAAGTAGATCTTAATTTCTAAAATATGAAAAGACCAGAAAACTCGGGCGCCTGGGTGGCTCAGTCGTTAAGCGGCTGCCTTTGGCTCAGGTCATGATCCCAGAGTCCTGGGATCGAGTCCCACATCGGGCTCCCTGTTCAGCGGGAAGCCTGCTTCTCCCTCTCCCACTCCCCCTGCTTGTGTTCCTGCTCTCGCTGTCTCTGTCTCTGTCAAATAAATAAATAAAATCTTAAAAAAAAAAAAAAAAGGGCGCCTGGGTGGCTCAGATGGTTAAGCGTCTGCCTTCGGCTCAGGTCATGATCCCAGAGTCCTGGGATCGAGTCCCACATCAGGCTCCCGGCTCGGCGGGGAGCCTGCTTCTCCCTCTGACCCTTTCCCCTCTCATGCTTTTTCTCTCTTGCTCGCTCTCTAAAAAATAAATAAAATCTTTAAAAAAAAAAAAAAAGAAAAGACCAGAAAACTCTTCAAGTAGGGCCTACACTAGTGCAAAGTCTTGGTCAGCCACAGTATAAACCTGCCAAGAAACAAACTAGTGAAGTCTTATAGATTCCTTATACTTAATATTTGTATAAAGAAAAAAAATAACAACTTGATTAATACCAATGAAGCTTCTATGAGATATATTATAAAAATACTGTTGTACTATAAAAAATATTACTAAATTATTCAAAAACACATGTACCAACTCAGTTATTTGACTTAACTAAATTACATCACATACCAGTAAATGTTTGGACTTTGTATCACCCTTAATACATTCACCAAATAAAAACCTTCAAATTTCAAATCAAATATATTACTCTTTTTCAACTTGCTAGGGTTCATCATACTACATATCTATACCAGGAAAAATGTACAGTGTAATAAATAAAGTCTCTCAACCAAGATTTTAGCATCCTCCCAACCCCCGCAAAAAAAGCAAGCTATTTAACACAGACCACCTCTTTCAAATGGGCTTTAAAACAATATTTAAAATTCTGAAAACAAATCTAAGAGAAGTCAGTAAGATTGTAGGCTATAAAATGAACATACAGAAATCAATAGCCAATATGTATATATGTAAACAACAACAGAAGATTTAAAGGAAGAGAAGGCCTCATTTCCAATAGCACCAAAACAGTAAAGTATTTGTATACTTTCATTTGACCAGAAATGTACAAGCTTATGAAGAAAACTTTAAAAATGAAAGTAGAGGGGTGCCTGAATGGCTCAGTCAGTTAAGCGTGTGCCTTCAGCTCAGGTCAGGATCCCAGGGATTGAGCCCCACATCGGGCTCCCTGCTCAGCGGGGAGTCTGCTTCTCCCTCTCCCTTTGCCCCTCCCTCTGCTTGTGCTCTCTCATGCTCTCTCAAATAAAATCTTTAAAAAATAATAAAATAAAAAGAATCATTCTTTAAAAAATGAAAGTAGAATTGAATGAAGAAAAAGCTATAATCATATTCTTGGAGATGGAGTAAACATCACAAATATGTCAACTCTTAAGGTAATTTATAATTTACATAAATCCAATAAAAATGCCAACTTGTTTTTCCTCCAGGAACTGGACAGGCTGATTCTAAAGATCTTACTGAAAAATAAACAAGCAATAATTACCATGAAAACTCTGAAAAAGAACAATGAGACAACAGCTCTAACAGATACTACAGTTTCTTATAAAGCCTCAAAAGGTAAAACAGAGTATAAGTGGCAAATAGAGAAACCAATGGGACAAAACAAAGTACAAAAATAGACCCATATAAAGAATTTCTAAAAACAGAGAAGACAATCTGATAGAAAAGTGGACAAACTACATGAAAAAAGAAATACAAATGGTCCTTAAATATACAGATAAGATGCTTAACCAAACTCATGAAAACAGAAATGCAAACCAAAAAATACACCAAGATAGTATTTCTTAATCCGATGGGCAAAATCTGATGGAAATCCAACTACTCTCCAGTCAAGCTGTAGGGAAATGGATGCTCCAAGGACCTTTATACATTGCTGGTGGAAAAATGTACAACATTTATATGAAGGAAATATAAAAATACCTTTCAGAATTATAGATGCCTTTACTCTTTCACTTAGCCAACACATTTTCTAGGACCCTAATAAACAAGACACCACAGGGCGCCTGGGTGGCTCAGTTGGTTAGGCGACTGCCTTCGGCTCAGGTTATGATCCTGGAGTCCCAGGATCGAGTCCCGCATCAGGCTCCCTGCTCGGCAGGGAGTCTGCTTCTCCCTCTCCTGCTCCCCCCTCTTGTGCTCTTTCTCTCTCTCACACTCTCTCTCAAATAAATAAATAAAATCTTTAAAAAAAAAAAAAAAAAAAGACACCACAAACATAAAAAATAACACATAAATAAGGTTATTGACTATGAAATTGTAATAGCCAAAAATTGAACACATTCAAGTAACTGGCAACAGAGAATGGGTTGAATAAACTATGGCATCTACACACAACTGAATACTACTTTCAGTTTTTTTTAAATTGAAAAAAAAAAAAAGGAAAATCTTTATGTACAGATATGGAGAGAGAGCTCCAAGGTATAAACCTGAAAAAGAAAACAAGGTGAAGAACAGTAGTATGTTATATTTTGACTAAAAGGAGGAGGAAATAAAAATAAATATTTAAATTAGCTATTTGCAAAAAGTCTAGAAGAATAAACAGAAATTAGTAAAAATAAGGACATGTAATGGGCTAGAGAGGAGGAGTAGATGAGGATAGGCAGGACCAAGACTCCTCAGAGTACACTTTTTAAAAACAGCATTTTAATTTTTGAACCATGTAAGTACATACATTTTCTATTCAAAAAAATAAGTTAAAAACAATTAAATTTGAAATAGAAAGATGAAAAGAAGGTGACCTGGCTGATACTTGGTCAAAAAAATTTACTGGACCATGGTTTAAGTCCCCTGAGTGATATTTAAAAGACTAACTGTGGGGTGCCTGGGTGGCTCAGTCGTTAAGCGTCTGCCTCTGGCTCAGGTCATGATCCCAGAATCCTGGGATCGAGCCCCGCATCGGGCTCCCTGCTCGGCGGGAAGCCTGCTTTTCCCTCTCCCCCTCCCCCTGCTTTGTTCCCTCTCTCACGGTCTCTCTCTCTGTCAAAATAAATAAATAAAAATCTTAAAATAAATAAATAAATAAATAAATAACTGAAATTACAACAATACTAATCACTGAAACATCAACATCACAAATATAATCATACTTATATGTTCACACAAAATTTCAAACGAATCTACTAAAACTAGAGAACAGTCTTAACTTTGAAAACTCCTGTTGCATTGTGTAGCAAAAAAGCATACTGTTCACCTGTTCAAGTTTATAGTTGCACCCTATAGGTCAACAGAAGTCAGCAAGAGGAGTAAACACTTGTGACAGGCAGTAAATACTGACAACGTAAAGGTTTTAGTAACAGCCAGCTCCGTGCAGGTCAGGCTGGGATTATGCTAAAACAGCAGCTTTAGACCCAATCAAGGAATGAAAGCATAAAAGGAAAGGCCACTTTCAGTACCTGCCACATTCTCTTCTAATACAACAAAAAAGGACACAGGAATCATCTTGCTTCCATCTTTGGGTGGCTGAGTTTTGCTTAGGACCAGAAGTAGGAAATAAAAGTTTACATTCAGCACCTCACTGACAAGTCAAAGTGGATCATTTTTAGAGGGGCGCCTGGGTGGCTCAGTCATTAAGCGTCTGCCTTCGGCTCAGGTCATGATCCCAGGGTCCTGGGATCGAGCCCCGCATCGGGCTCCCTGCTCCGCAGAGAGCCTGCTTCTAACCTCTCCCTCTGCTGCTCCTCCTGTTTGTGCTCTCTCTCTCAAATAAATAAAATCTTAAAAAAACAAACAAAACAAAAAAACCAATCCTGTGGCAAAATAAGCAGATCCTTTACTCAGACTTCTCCTATAAGCTCAAGACCCACAACTAGACAATCCCATTTGCCCTGCAATATACCTCAACCTAACACTTTAACCCTTCCCTGCCATTCCCCACCTCTCCATTCACAGAATTATAAATGTCCTTCTATTTCTGTTTCCACTCCTCATGCCCTGGAGTTCTGGCCACCATCACCTCTTCTCTGCAACACTAACAACAGTCTCCAGCCTAGACCCTGACTTGACTTTACAATCCCTGCATCTAAGACTTCACTTTTATTAGCATAAATTGCTCATAACATTCCCTTATGAGTTTTTAAATATTTGCTATATTGGTAGATATGCCCTCTCTTTGTTCCTAATAATAATTAATAAAAACTATTTACACCTTCTTTTTTTATGTCTTATGTGATCTTGCTAGAAACTTATCTTTCTCACATATCTTTTCAAATATAAAGCTTTAGGTTTTATTAATCAGATTTAAAAAATTTTTCCTTCCGGGGCGCCTGGGTGGCTCAGTCGTTAAGCGTCTGTCTTCGGCTCAGGTCATGATCCCAGGGTCCTGGGATCGAGCCCCACATCGGGCTCCCTGCTCCACAGGAAGCCTGCTTCTCCCTCTCCCACTCCCCCTGCTTGTGTTCCCTCTCTCACTGTCTCTGTCTGTCAAATAAATAAATAAAATCTTTAAAAATAAAAATTTTTTCTTCCTATTTAATTCCTGTCCCTCCTTTTTACGTACATTTCTTCCAGTGCCTATGAGTTTACTCTGCCCTTTTTCTGATTCTTTGGGGTGAATGCTTAATCTTTTTATTTTTTGTTCTTTCTTGTTTTCTGAGAAACACAACTGTATAAATCAGACTGTATTAATACAGTCCTGGGTAATTTTCAGGGTTTGTAAACTATACATCAGCAAAGCTGGAAAAACTATTTAAAAGTATATTTTGGGAAGAAATCATAAGAGATAACCGCAGTGACCTTGAGTTTGGCAAATTATTTCTTAAACACAACAAAAATAGCATGAATAGGAGTCATGAGTGAATAAACAAACTGTGCTATACCCCTACAAAGGAACAATACTCAGCAATAAAAAGTAAAAAACTACCGATACATGGAACATCAAGGACAAATCTCACAATAATTAAAAGAAGCCAAACAGAAGAGTACATACCTTATGATTCCATGCATATAAAATTCTAGAAAATGCAGAGTAATTAGGACAGTAATTTAGAATCTAAACTGACAAAAAGCAAATCAGTGGTTCCCTGGAGACTAGTTAGGGACAAAAAAGATTATTTGGGGGCATGAAGAAACTTTTGAGGATTACGCATATATTTATTATTTTGACTGAGGTGATGGCTTCACAGGTATATACATATGTAAAAATTTAAATCATACAATTTAAATGGGCAGTTTACTGTATGTCAATTATACCTCCATAAAGTATTTTTTAAAAAGAAAAAAGAAAACTTCAAGGTCACTTCCCCCCCCCACATTGCAACTTTTCTTGGCATTCTCAGGCAGGATCTGTATTCATACCACATCACAGAACTTAAAATATACTTCTAAAGTAAAATCACAGTTGTTATGCTTATTTGTATGTCTGTCTCCCTGTTAAGACTGTGAGTTCCCAGAATGTCTTATTCATATTTTTATACCCAAGACATAGCAGACTAGTGCTTTTGCATATTAAGTGTTCCATACATGTACAATTAATTGAATGTATGTTTAATTTTTAAAAACCAAATGCAGAGTCTTGAGTAAATGAAATTTGGCTTGAAAATAGGTACTGGATGGAAATATGAAAGAGAATCAAAGATGAGCAATACTACAAAGCCTCAATGAAGATTCACTTGAAACTGGATTCAATGCTTCAGTATAAACACTGAGCCAGTGTGTGGATTTATCCAGAAAAATTTAGTGTGAAGAGCAGAGATCAGAAGAAAAAGTAGATACTGCAATAAACTCAGAGGTAAAAACTAAAGAAGACAGAGCAATTTAACACTATGGACAGAGACAGACTAAGAATAATTATCCAGATTCCACCACGCAATTGGTGGTTATGTTAGAGTCTATATAAATGCCTGTTTACCAAGTACTATAATAAATGTAAAGACAAACCTCTAATTCACAGGCACTAAGGATAAAGACAGTGTGGTTAAGGGAAGGAATAGCTTTAAGAGGGTCGACAGTGCATAAGCAGATAGTTTCCAAGTGCTAGTTCCAACAATGCACTGAAAATAGCAGAGAGGCATTTCTACTGCTAACGGTACTTTGAAAACCTCCCCATGCACTGAAACACAAAATGCTGCATAGGTTTATGTCCAACATTCTTTAGGTTTTTCTGATTATATCAGAGAGATAACTTTGGCAAATCTCTTTGGTTTCACTTAACCTAGGTCTGGGTGGGAGGACAGTAATTTAGAATAGTGGAAGAAGGCCTACTAATCTGTCTTTTAACAATAAGGCTGATTTCTAGTTCAGGACAGGCCAATTGCATTATTTAAGTAAAAGAGTCAGAAGAATCCTAGATGGATGGGCATGATACACCACAAATAGCCAGAACCAAGAATTCTGAGTTCCCTCTACTCATGCAACAACCTGTGCCCAACTTTAATAATTCAGAGTAATATAATCAGAACAAAGCAACTGATAATATTGAAAAATATCTTAGAATTTTTTTAAAGCTTTGTTATCTACATAAATTTTGGTTCTGTGCCCATACATTACAATAACAAATTCTACTGAAACCATTATAGTCATTAAACTCTAACAGCCAAGAATCTTATTACATGATTTTAGAACAAACACACAAGTGTATGAAGAAAAACAGAATTTATCTTCAAGAGACAAACATTAATTTACTTATAATAAAAATGATATATATTTTTCTTTTTCTTAAGTAGGCTCCATGCCCAGCATGGAGCCCAGTGCAGGGCTTGAACTCACCACCCTGAGATCAAGACCTGAGCTGACGGGTGCCTGGGTGGCTCTGTCAGTTAAGCATCTGCCTTAGGCCCAGGTCATGACCACAGGATTCCTGGATCAAGCCCTGCATCAGGCTTCCAGCTCAGCAAGGAGTCTGCTTCTCCTTTTCCCTCTGCCTCTCCCCCAGCTATGTTCTTTTTCTTTTTCAAATAAAGTATTTTTAAAAAAAAGGACCTAAGCCAAGATCAAGAGTGAGACACATAACTGACTGAGCCACCCAGGCACCCCTAAAAATATGGTATTTAAAGGATTATCTTTTAAAAGGTCTTTGGTTGGGGAGTGCCTGGGTAGCTCAGTCAGTTAAGCATCTGCCTTCAGCTCAGGTCATGATCCCAGGGTCCTGGGATCCAGCCCTGCATTGCATAGCCTCCCGTTCCCTGCTCAGCGGGGAGTCTGTTTCTCCCTCTCCCCCTGCCCCTCCCCCTGCTCATGATCTCTCTCTCCCTCTCTCTCAAATGAATAAAGTCTTTAAAAAAAAAATAAAAAAAATAAAAGGTCTTTGGTTGAAGATCGTAACTTAGTACTTTTAATAATATGAAATATAAAAACATTTTTCTAACTTTTGAAAATCTTTCTAACTTCTCAAAAGTGAAACTTTCTTACCTAGCAATTAAACCAAAATATAGGAAATAGCCATTTGAAATACATAAAGGCTGGAGTGCCTGGGTGACTCAGTCATTTGAGCATCCGACTCTTGATTTCTGCTCAGGTCGTGATTTCAGGGTCATGAGATTGAGCCCCTTGCTAGGCTCCGTGCTCAGTGGGGAATCTGCTTCTTTCCCTCTCTCTCCCTTTGTCTCCCTGCCTTGCGCAAGCAACACCCGCTCTCTCTCTAAATCTTAAAAAAAAATACATAAGGGCTATGTGGTATAATGACATTAAAGGAACACATATATCATAGTTATTGTTACTAATGTTCTAGCATTGCTCTTTTATATTATTTTTTCATTCAAATGAAATATATCCAAACCATATAATGTACATAGGCATTAAGTAAACCTTTTAGAAATAATTAAATGTGTTTAAAAGAACCAAAAATTTTTATGTCATTATACCGTTTTACTTAAAGTTGTAGATAAATGGACACAACCCAATGTCATCTTAAATACAGGACGATAATTAAACAGTAATTTTTAAAAGTAAGGTATACTCTATAAATTTCATGCCTTTGAGAGTGAATTTCCTGAGTACTAGAAAATGGACATCCACATCCAAGAAGGAAGTCTTCACGACCTCTATTTTTAGTTAAAGCTGTTATCTGAGATCGAATTTAAAAGCCAGCTACAGACAGATAGCCAGTAAATCTGACTCCCTTACTGCTGGCATAATAACAGATGTTTTGCCTGCATTTTTCCTATTTAAAAATGATACCACACAGTTACAGTGCACAATCCAGATTGAATATACCAAATTACATTCCCTCTCTTAACTCCATTTCACTATGTAAAAGAGAATGGTACACGATTTCAGTGTCTTTTTTGGTTATTAAATACTTATTGGGAGCCAATTACATGCCAGGTGTGGTACTAGGTGCTGGAACACAAAGCTATTATTAGCTTACACTTCATGTCTTTATTACATGGTAAAACTACAATATTAGAATTCTGAAAGTCCATTCTCCTGGAAGACCAGGTGAGACTGGTGAGACTGTGACAAAGTAGATAGAACTAGGGAACTTTGATCTAGCAAGGGCTTCATCATTCATCCAGTTTGATACAGATACTGTTCTACACATGAGCACAAAAGTCTTCCAGAGTTGAAAAAGTAATTCTACGGCTAAGAAGAAGTGGGATTATTAGCACTGAAAAAATGTGAAGTCTGCAGAAAGGTAAATGGAATGCCTTCAGATTCCAAGGATATCTGCTACTACATTTACATGGTGGCTAAAAGGAGTAGGTTTAAATGACTGACAAGTAATCCCTTATGGCACTCTAGAGAGTTCTCAAAGTCCTTTCACACTATTTAATTTTAATTTTCCTGAAATTATAATTTTACATGGAAAGGAACTAGTAAGGGTAAACCAGGCTTTTAGCAGTAGGTTAGCCCTGCATTTCCCAAACTGCATTCTGTGGAACTGGGATATTATAGTCATTAGGTAAAAGAATAAATAAATAAATTTGTTAAGTTCATGATCAACTAATTTAGGAAAATAAATCAAAGTTAAAAAGTACATCTACTACAGGACTTCTCAGAGCCTTCACTATGCTATTATATAATGCAAATCTCCAAATGGAGGAAGGGAATAGTATCAGTTCCCAAACTCATTTGATCACAGAATCCTTTAATCTTTTAATTAAGTATCATTTTAAGCATCTAATGTTCCAGAAAACAAACTCTGTACTAATGTACCAAACAAAACAAGAAGAATCAAGTCAGAGGAGAACATACTTCCAGAGGCAAAATCTACTAATAGCCAGCAGGTCAGAGACCTCGAAAAAAGACCACAAAATAGCTCCTGAGAAGGCCAAAATGTCCACCATACCTGGCTGCAAAGTCAATGCCATCTTCCCTTGGATACAGACACTGAACAACTAAATGTAGCAATTAATGGCTTCCTCCAAAATATTTACTGAGCGACTACATTGTTCCAGGCACTATGCTAGAAGCTAGAGATGTAACAATGAATAGTATGGAGAAGGTCCATGATCCTATAAAGCTTAGATTCCAGGGGCGCCTAGGTGGCTCAGTTGTTAAGCGTCTGCCTTTGGCTCAGGTCATGATCCCAGGGTCCTGGATTCGAGCACCGCGTGGGGCTCCCTACTCAGCAGGAAGCCTGCTTCTCCCTCTCCCACTCCCCCTGCTTGAGTTCCCTCTCTTGCTGTGTCTGTCAGATAAATAAATAAAATTAAAAAAAAAAAAAAAAAGCTTACATTCCAGTTGGAGGACACAAAAACAAGAAAATACCAGATTGACTGGTGCTATGCAGGAGGGAAAACAAAAATGTGGATGATGTGGTAGAGGAAATATGATTGAGTTGGGCTGGTATTACAAAAAAAGCATAAAATAAATGAATGAATACAGGCTCAAACTTAGGTAACAATAAAGAACAGGAACAAACTGGGGCACCTGGCTGGCTCAGTCGGTAGAGAGCATGCAACTCTTGATCTCGGGGTTGTAAGTTCAAGCCCCATGTTGGGTGCAGAGCTTATGTAAAGAAAAAAAAAAACAGGAACAAATACTATCGCAGTTACAGTAAACACGAAGTACTTAGTAGGTGCAGGGTACTATACTAAGATTTAAATGCTTTATTATTTAAACCTCACAACAACCTTTTGAGATAAGTAGTATTAATCATTCCCCCATTAAAAATGAAACTGAGGTATAAGAGAAGTTAAATTAGGTGCTCAAGGTCACAAAGCTAAAAACCAGGAGAGCTTAAATTCAAAGGCAGCAATCTAGGTCAAGACGATAAATTCCTATTTGGCCATCAGACTGAGCAGTATCTACTTGGCAGATACCAAACTGCCACTGCAACAATTTTAAAGATTTTTTTCCACCTTCTCAATGTCTATTACATATAACTAATTTCTGTCTACCTGCCTGAAGTCACCAGCAGAGAGACCCAACAAATGACTGTATGTGTTTTCTTCCCCTTAGGAAAAGCAGAAACTGAATCCTGACATACAGATTTACCCAGGTTATAAAGAAATTCATCAAAGAGCACACTGTGGGAGTAAAAGACCCAGGCTAAATTCCTTGGATGAGAAGAAGAAAACTATAGCCCTGAGTGGTTAAGTAACCAAACCACAGTCACTTATCCAACTAACAAGGGAGCCAGGAGCAGAACCAACCTTAATGTGGCTCCATCATTATCCTCACGCCTGGCCGATGGGGACCAGATCAGCACAGAGGATGGACTGAACTGGGTACAGAATCAGTGGGGAGACTATATTATTGGTAAGAATACCAACACCAAAACAACGTATCTGATACCAAATATTATGTAAGTGGTGATTCATTAAATAATGGTAATTTATTTATCCAAAATTAAGACCTAAATTCATAAAGAATCATGACTACTGTCGCCAACAGATTTTGGAAGAACCAGAAGTTCAAGAGGCTATGTGCAATCCCATAAGCCAAGTGCAATGGCCTCTAACTTGGGTATGGTTCACAATCAGATTTTCTTTTCTGTCAAATGACAGCCTGTACTTGGTAAAGTCCCAAGTCCTCCAGGATGTGAGGTGCTTTTTTAGAGTTATGGTTCTCAAACAGTTCCAAATGTATGGCCATCATTTAAGAATCATGTGGTCCAACTGAAGATTCATCAAAATTAATGATTAAAGTTACATTTTCTACACTAACTGATCTGACTTTGCTTAGGCAACAGGAGAAATTTAACATGCTCCACACTAAAGAAATGGGACTTATTGGCACACACAAAAAAGAGCTTTTTCTTTTGCACTTATTGGTAGACAAGCAATAAATACAACCTAGTTTCAACTCAATTATGACTTAGTTGAAACAGGTTTATGAGACTAAATGCCCTTAAAACCAAGCGGGAGAAAAAGAGACAGTAAAGAAGAGAAGGGAAAACGGAATTATAGTGAAAACAAGACAATTGTGTGCATTATTTCAATGAGAATTAAACCACATTCTGATAGTTTCTAACGGTTTTAATGTCTCTCCAATCTTTACAAGTTAATAATGTTAGGCAGAAACAGTCACCTATGGTTTCCAGTAATAGCAGTTAACAGAAAAACAGAATTATACAGAGATGATGAACTCACTGACGGGGGGACAGAGACTCTGTGCTGATTGTAAAAAAAGAAAAAATATATATAAATAAATTATAAATCAACATTTGGAAGAGTAAATTCCATCTATCACTATCTTGTCTCTGATTTTAAGACTCACATTTAAATCAGACTGGTTGTATAACTTATTGAATTGTATACTTTAAATGGGTGAATTGTATGGTATGTGAATTCTCTCTCAATAAAGCTGTTAAAATTTAAGTCAGATGCTGGGGAGAAGGGGACAGCAGTGTTTGAAAACAATGCTCCAGAATAACTAAGCTTTTCTACATAAGCTGACCAATGAAACCAAGTGCTAAACAGGCGCTGGTGAAACAGAATAGATGAGATGTTTCTGGCATGTTAATAAAGAAATCCCTTCAACTGATTTGGTTCTTGATCAGCAGCCAGCTAAACGCCTTTGCTAACTGCAATCCTGACCCACTCCTCTCCCCTCTGTGCAAGAGACATATGTGAAGAGGGTGAGAACCACATGCTTCTACCAGAAGGAAAAAATAATCTTCTGGCAATTGTGGTGGGGTGGTTTGGGGGGGGGGGGAAGCTGTTAATTCCAGAACATTTTCAAAAGCATCAACTACTTTCCTCACAAGCACAATCTCCTCAAAAACCAGAAGAAAACAAACTACCTTATCTCTTAAGTATAAGATCCATTTCTCCATAGTGGCCTTTTTAAGGAAATGTACTCTTTTCTAACCACTGTCCCTTCTCTTGTTCAGGGGGAGACTTGGGATTTTTCTGATTATCAATGAATCACTTCTGCCCCTCCTTGGCAAAAAATAATACTTTTTAAAAAATCAGAAACAAACATGACAGATGTATAGCTCCATGTTCACACACCTACTTTTGGCAGTGTAGCCAAATGCATGGACCCCACAGGCAGACTGCTGCTCTGCCATTTACAAGCTGGGGACTCTTGGACTACAGAGCTCTTCGTGCCCCTCTCTTCTCATCTGTAAAAAAGGGACAATTACAGTTCCTACATTACACCACAGATTAATTTACTACCAATTTTGGTCTTACCAACACTTTGCACATGGTATACAGTAATAATAATTATCATTATTATCATTATTATTTCAAAGAGTGAACTGGCAACTTAAAAAGTATGAGAACAGTTTGGTTTGAAAACTTACAGAGTTATGACAATTCTTTAAAAGCTATACAGATATACTGAGAATGAACAAATATGTAAATGGATGGTGAATGGCAGGAGCCAGGTTTCTCACTAATGGAGAAGGAGGCTACAGATAAGCAGTGGGGGAAGGCTAGAATGAACCATGTGGCAGTAGATTAGATATGGAGACAGCAGTATGAACTCATGTTCAGCTTAAAATAGATACTGTTAGATACAGAAATAATTATATGTATGTATGTATGTATACATGGGTTAGTTACATATATATTTATATTTAGCTAGGTTAGTGATACAGTAATTTAGTAATAATTTCCTGGCTCTATCCACTGAGAGGGCCTAGAAGTAATAACACACCAGTAACAATAAATACACCCAGAGCCTATATCATGTTCTTATTCTATTTCCACTAAAAGGAACCAGGAATCCTTAGAGAAATGGCTGGTTATAAGGCTTGGGCAGGGAATATACATGATGAGCCTGGAACATCTATACTGCCAGAAAGTCAGGAAGTGTTAAAAACAAAACGATGGACATCATCAAAGGGAAACAAGAGACAACCTGAAAGAGCTCCCAATGGCTAAGTTGAAACAATGTGAACAACCTGACTACTGGATTATAACCCAAAGTATAAAATAAATATCCATAAATCTATTGGATATAAAATAACTAAAGGGCAAAAATACAAATCTCCATACAGAGGAATTCCAAGTAATTTATGTAGTTACTTCCTCCCTCAAAAAGATGAAGCTTAACCCCCTAAGTGTGGGGCTGAGTTTGGTGATTTGCTTTCAGAGAGCACAACATGGAAAGGTGGGAAAAAATAACTTTATATAAAGTGTAGAAACCTAGAGAATATTACCACTGTCAGGTTACCATCACTAGCGATAAGTCATGTTAGTTAGCATGGATACTTTATCCTCCCCAAAATTCATAACCCAGTCTAACCACGAGAAAAACACCAGACAAATCTAAATTGAGAAACACACTACAAAATACCTGATCAGCTCTCCTCAAAACTGCTAAGGTCGGGGCGCCTGGGTGGCTCAGATGGTTAGGCATCTGCCTTCGGCTCAGGTCATGATCCCAGGATCCTGGGATCGAGCCCCGCACCGGGCTCCCTGCTCAGTGGGAAGCCAGCTTCTCCCTCTGCCTCTGCCCCTCTCTCTCTCTGACTCTCATGAATAAATAAATAAAACATTTAAAAAAAAAACCAAAAAACTGCTAAGGTCATCAAAAACAAAGAAAAAGTCTGTGAAACTCAGAGACCAGAAAATTCTGCTTAAAAAGATGATGACTAAATGTAATATGCTATCCTGCAGGGATCCTGGGACAGAAAAGGGACATTAGGGAAAAACTAATGAAATCCAAATAAGCTGTGGAGTTTGGCTAATAGTGACATGCTAACTGGTTCATTAGTCGTGACACATGTACCACAGCAGGTAAGAGGTTAACAAAAGGGGGAAAACCGGGTGAGGAGTACACAGAAACTCTCTAGTATCTTTGTGGGTTTTTTTATAAATCTAAAATTACTCTAAAATAAAGTTTATCTTCAAAAATCTTAACTAAAGAGGGGCATCTGGGTAGTTCAGTCGGTTAAGCGTCTGCCTTCAGCTCAGGTCATGAACTCAGGGTCCTGCTCAGTGGGGAGTCTGCTTCTCCCTCTCCCTCTGCCCCTCCCTGCCTGTGCACATGCGTGCGTGCTTTCTTTCTCTCTCTCTCTCTCTCTCAGGTAAATAAATAAAATCTTTAAAAAATAAATAAACAAATGATGATCTTAACTAAAGAATTAAACAATTTAAATATTTTTTTAATGTTATGAGTTTAAAAAGGTGACTTTAAATCTTGGCTGATAAAGAAAAAGGTATTTGTCTCCCAAAACAGCTGATATATCTGGTAAAGAAATAATTTCTGCAAACAATGTTGCTAAAAAAAAATTATATCCCATAAGCTTAGTTTCCAGACTTTTCTAAGAACCACTGAAATAAGTTAAATTATATTTTTAAAATACTGTCTAAACTCTTGTAAAACACAGTCTAATTAAATTTCACACGTTTTATATGATCACTTCTTATAAAAGTTGTTACAGAAATATTCTTTAAATTTTAATTCAAATATTGCACGGTAACATGATAGAAACAGCTGAAGAAATCTCAACACAAACAATTTAAACCTAATGTAAAAATAGCAACTCTGCCCAGTAATTAACAGAAACCTTCAATTTTGGTTTTTGAAGAAAAAAAAATTTGTAGAACCTCATGTAACCACAGTTTACTGAAGGACAAAAAAAAAAACAAAACTCAACATTCCAAATCAAAACCTCTTCCTCCAGTAGTGTTAGAGAATCAACATCACAGCACTAACCAGAAACAGGAGACCCCAAAAGAAAAATGTCAACACAATGACTGAAATAAAAATGACAATAACTGACATTACTGTTCAAGCTGAATGACATTCAAAAAACAACATAACTGTGTGTGGCAGGTTTCTACAAAAGGCTTTATAGTCTCTACTTGATGCTCTTCGAAGGTTTGGGGTTTAAGTTTTTATTGAAGGAAGGAAGGGTGGTGGAGCATGGGGTGAGCAAGGAATAGAGAAGGGAAAGATGAACAGGTTTTAATAATGACACTGTCCATCCGGTTTATCACTCAGCACCTTCAATGCTTTCTTATTTTCGTCAACTTCGTCACTTCCTAAAAATGATGTAGAGGGAGAGGAGTACATAGGGACAGTGAGAGATCGTAAGTCATCTATTTCTGAGGCACTATAAGGATAACAGGAATCTAAAAATGGATTTTAGGGATGTACAGACGTTGAAAGAAAACTCGTAACAACAACAGTGGGTAATCTTTACCTGTATTTACTCCACTATTTTTACCTGTTTTAACTAAAAAATATTCAGTAACTTGTAATACCAAACCTTTTCCTGAAGACTGTAACTTCCACAAACATGTATACTTACATCACAGGTCTTTTGTATCGTATTTCATTCATTCATTTAATATGCCTCAAAAGAAAGCTTGAAACCATGAATCTTGAATTCCTTGGATATTAAAAGTGAAAAGAAAGTTAGATAAGAGCTTTTCTTCCTTTGAAAACTAAGGACAAAAGATGTCCCTTACCTATGCTCCCATCACTGAATAATTCCTGTTTTCAAGTGTGCTCTTTAACTATAACTCCCTATCAGTCCCTTCAAATCTACTAGTCTACCACTTCAGGAGTAGAGAGGTGAGGGGGATGGGACACCTTTCTACTTAAATATATTATATCTCAATCAACTCGTCCAAAATCTAACTCCACATCTCTCTTCACTCAACTTCTTCTAGGGCATCTATGTCCAAAACTTACCCTGTTGTTAATTGAAGTCACATCATTACCATTCACTCTTGGATGGGGACAAGACATTCCAGGTAATATGAAATATGAGACTGAAGATTAATTGTCCACCCTACATCACACCTGCCTATCCACCATGGGACTAAGTGGTCCCTGCCATGAAGGAGCTCCTTGTCCACACTTCAGTTCAATCATCTTCAGTGGTTCCTTTATTTCTGTCATATTTAATTTGTACCCTGGAGACAGTTTCTCAAGGCATATTTTGGTCTCAACTACCTCTCTGTAGCAAACAGTGACTACAAAGCATAGGTTCTGGAGTTAAGACTGCCTGAATTCAAATCCCAGTTTTACCACTTACTAGATGTATGACTTTGGGCCTATTCTTGACCTTTCTTTTTGTGCCTCAGTATCCACATCTATAAAATGGAAATAACAACAATGTCTACCTCATGCTTCTGAATCACCTGCAATCAGATTCTTTGCCAACCATTCCAACCTCTCAAGAAAATGACTCTACAGACAGCACGTATATCCTCCTAACTAGACTCACTAGTCTCCCAGCACTTACCTCCCCTAGTTCTCTGCTGTATTTGACTCCAAATTACCACTTTCTATTAATCTCAAACTACCTGTGTTTGAATATGAACAGTTAGAGGGAAGAGCATGTAAAGACACCAAGAAAAAAACAGTCATTTATAAGCCAAGGAGAGAATCCTCATAAGAAACTAACTCTGCCGACACCTTGATAGCAGACTGCTAGCCTCCAAGAACTTTGAGAAAATAAATTTCCATTGGCTAGGCCACCCAGTCAGTGATTCTTTGTTAGAAAGCTCTAACGAACTAATACAAGAACCCAGAAACCGATTTATACAAATACAGTCATCAAGTGACCTCTGACAAAGGAGCAGGGACAATAATGGAAAAAGGATGGTTTTTTCAACAAATGGTACTGAATCAACTGGACAACCATATGTGGAAGGAAGGAAGGTAGAAATATACAAAGAACTTTTTTTTTTTTTTAAGATTTTTATTTATGTATTTGTCAGAGACAGAGTGAGAGGGCACGCACAAGCAGGGGGAGCGGCAGACAGAAGGAGAAGCAGGCTCCCCACTGAGCAAGGAGCCCAATGCAGGACTTGATCCCAGGACCCTGGGATCATGACCTGAGCCGAAGGCAGATGCTTAACTGACTGAGCCACCCAGGCATCCCCAAAATATACAAAGAACTCTTAAAACTCAACAATAAGACAACCAACCCAATTTTGAAAGGACAAAAGATCTGAACGGACGCCTCATTAAAAAAGATATACAGATGGAAAATAAGCCTATGACAAGATGCTCAACATCAGAGGTCACTAGGGAATTGTAAATTAAAACAACAATGATACAACACACCTATCAGAATGGCCAAAATCCAAAACACTGACAACATCAAATGCTAGCCAGGATGTGGAGCAGCAGGAACAGGATTTGCTGCTGCTGGGAATGCAAAAATGGTGCAGGCACTCTGGAAGACAGTTGGGCAGTTTCTTACAAAGCTAAGCAGTCTTACCACACGATCCAGCAATTGCACTCCTTGATATTTACCCAAAGGAGTTGAAAACTTATGTCCACACAAAAACCTGCACAAAGATGTTTACAGCAGCTTTATTCATAGCTGCTAAAACCTGGAAGCAACCAAGATGTCAATCAATAGGTGAATGGATATGTAAACTATGGTACAATCATACACAGGGATATTATTCAGTGATAAAAAAACAAATGAGCTATATCAAGCCACAAAAAGACTTGAAGGAACCTTAAATGCATATTGCTAAGTGAAAGAAGGCAGTGTGAAAAGTCTACATAGTGGGGCATCTGGGTGACTGTCGGTTAAGCATCTGCCTTCGGATCAGGTCATGGTCTTGGGGCCCTGGGAGGGAGCCCAGTGTCAGGCTCCTTGCTCAGCAGGGAGCCTGCTTTTCCTTCTCCCTCTGCTCTTCACTCGTGCTCTCTCTCACTCTATCTCTGTCTCTCAAATAAATGAATAAAATCTTAAAAAAAAAAAAGTCTAAGGGCGCCTGGGTGGCTCAGTTGGTTAAGCGACTGCCTTCGGCTCAGGTCATGATCCTGGAGTCCCGGGATCGAGTCCCGCATCGGGCTCCCTGCTCGGTGGGGAGTCTGCTTCTCCCTCTGACCCTCCTCCCTCTCATGCTCTCTGTATCTCATTCTCTCTGTCTCAAATAAATAAATAAAATCTTTAAAAAAAAAAAAGTCTACATACCTATGACCTAATTATATGGCATTCTGGAAAAGGTAAAACTATAGAGACAGTTAAAAGATCAGTGGTTGGGGCGCCTGGGTGGCTCAGTTGGTTAAGCGACTGCCTTCAGCTCAGGTCATGATCCTGGAGTCCCTGGATCGAGTCCCGCATCGGGCTCCCTGCTCGGCAGGGAGTCTGCTTCTCCCTCTGACCCTCCCCCCTCTCATTGGCTCTCTCTCATTAAAAAAAAAAAAAAAAAAAGATCAGTGGTTGCCAGGGGTGGGCTGGAGGGGTAGAGGCAGAGGTAGACTCAGGTAATTTTCAAAGCAGTGAAAATACTCTATATAAAATACCATGATGGATATATGTCTAATACATTTGTCCAAGCCCATAGCATATACAATACCAAGAGTGAGCCCTAGTGTGAACTTAAGGCCATAAATGTAATAGACTTTAGTTAATAATAATGGATCAATACTACTTTGTTAATTTTAACAAATGTATTGCACTAATGCAAGGTATTAATAGGGGTATACAGAGGGAGAGAGAGAATACCAAGCAGGCTCCACACCCAGCGTGGAGCCCAATGCAGGGCCCGATCTCACAGCCCTGAGATCATGACCTGAGCTGAAACCAACAGTGGGATGCTTAAGTGACTGAGCCACTCAGGCACCCCAGGAACTCTGTACTTTTTGCTCAATTTTTCTGTAAACCTGAAAACAGCTGAGTCCACAAAAAATAGAAGTAAAACCCTGGGTACCATAAGTGAAGGGAAATGGAAAAGCAGGGTTGAGGCTTCCACCAACAGGGGCACAAAGATAAAAATAGAAGGGATGGGGAAGGGGAGAAATTGGCCTCTGCAAACTAAATGTTAGAGATTTTAAAATTATTTGAGGATAGGTGAACAGATCTTGGTACAACTCAAAACAATATACTGGAACAGAGACCCCTGGATAAAACTAGGGCCCTGGAAAGGACTGTGTCCTCAGTAAAGTAAAAATAAAAACAAACAAAAAAAGTGACCCACAAGCACAGAAGGAGGATAACAACAAAGTCTGTCTCTGCTTGGGCTCTGAATAAGAAGAAAGAAAAAAGTCCCTTAAGAATTAAAAACCAAGAGCCCAGCTGCTCATTTGGGCTTGGGGTTCAAATGTGCATTATCCATAAGGTGTGGGGAATTCCAAACAGAAATTAACATGAAGATCAGTCTCAGACCAAAGAGACTCATGAGGTTCCTGGAAGAAGCAAACTCAAAACTGTTTTGGAAAGACACCCTCACAATTTGAGCCACAAAAAATTCTTACAGAAAAAACTTGATGAATTCAGAATTAAAATAAAAATCTACCATGAGTCAGCAAACACAACAACAAACAGCAAGATTAAAAATCCTCAAAATCTGAGAAGAGAGAATGGTAATTTGAAAGCGTATGTTAAGTATGTTAAAATAATCAAAGGCAGAAAAAGCAATCAAAACTCTAAGAACAAGAAACCATGTAAAATAAATACACAGACTTGAAAAATAACAAAAGAGCTTCTAAAAATAGAACTATTAAAATTTAAAAAACAAAAGGGGTGCAGGGGTGACTCAGTTGGTTAAGCATCCAACTCCTGATCTCAACTCAGGTTTTGATCTTAAGCTCTTGAGTTCAGGCCCCACGTTGGGCTCCAAAACAAAACAAAAAACTGAAGTGTGCTCCACCCCACACACCAAATTGTACGTTGAAGTCCTAACCTCCAAAGTGATGGTTTTTGGACATGGGGCTTTGGCATATAGTTAGGTTTAGATGAGGCCATGAGGGTGGGGACCCTCATGCTGAGATTAGTGCCCAGAGAGCTTCTGTCATTCTCTGCCTCGTCAGCACAGTGAGAAGGTGGCCATCTGTAAATTAGGAATTTCTCACCAGAAACCAACTGTGCTGGCACATCCTGGTCTTAAGACTTCCAGTCTCCAGAACTATAAGAAAATAAATTTTGTTGCTTAAGCCACCCAGTCTATGATATTTTGTTTTGACAGCCTGAACTGAGACAGAATCCAAATGACCAAATCTGAAATAGTTTGAACATCAAAATAAATTACAGTGATGAATTAGAACCCAATGAAAAAAATAAAAATCCATAAGTCCAAAAATAAAGTAAAAGCTCTTCATCACAATAGAATGTCAACTAATAAATGCAGAAGAAATTAATGGAATTAGAAAAGCACTATTTCACACCATAACAGTATTAACTCAAGTATGACTCATCAATGGACATTAAAATTAATGGTGCAAGTTAGATGAGGAAGGAGATACTATACAGTCTTAAAATCTCCCCACAAATTATTTATTAACTACAAAAGGAAAAAATAACTTTATACTGAAGAAACCTGGCAGATCCATGTAACCAAGTGATCAAAACTAATATTAATAATGGAACAAGTGAGCATCACATGCCTCCTGATATTGAGAGGACATATCACTTACATACATTTCTGCCAAAAATGCATAACCTGAATTTGAACAAAAGAAACACCAGATATACCAAAAATGAAGGACAGTCAATAAAATAAATGATGTGTACTCCTAAAAAGTGCCAGTGTCTAAAAAGACAAAAAAACGCTGAAAAACTATTCCAGATTAAAAGGAGACTGAAAAGTCTTGGAAACTAAAAGTGATGTATGATCTTGGATTGGTTTCTGGACTAGGAGGAAAATGCTATTGTGGATATCATTAGGACCATTGGTAGAAATCTGAATAAGACCTATAAATCAGATTAACAGTATTGTATTAATATTAAAATTTTCTGATTTTGATAACTGTACTGTGGTTTTATTTAAGTGAATATATTTATTTTGAGAAATATACATTGAATGTTTATGGGTAAAGGAGCATGATGTCTGCAACCTACTCCCAAATGGTTCAGATTAAAAAAAATAATATGTACAGAGAGAGAGAGAAAATGTGATAAAGCATATGTGGCAAAGTGTTAACCACTGGTGAATGTGGGTAAGGGTGTAAAAGAGTTCTTCGTATTATTCTTACAATTTTCCTATGAGTTCAAATTATTTCCCCCCCAAAAAAGGGTTTTTTTAAAGCAACAAGAGATTATACACAGACACAAATTAAGATACTAAATATATGAACCATAATACAAGACACAGAATAAAGAGTTGGAAAAATCATGACATTATGGGACATGGTGAAATAAAGAAATATCCTATCTCTCTCCTGTTGTATGCTTTTTTAAAAAGTCAATCAGAGAGGAAAAAATAGATTAGCTACAAGAAACAATTGATAACAGACTTCTTTTTTTTAATCATTTTATTTTATGACAACAGACCTCTTAGCAACAGATAACCAGAAGACAATAGAGTATCTTCAAAGTTCTGAGAGAGGGGCGCCTGGGTAGTTCAGTCATTAAGTGTCTGCCTTCAGCTCAGGTCATGATCTGAGGGTCCTGGAATGGAGCCCCGCATTGGGCTCCCTGCTCCACGGGAAGCCTGCTTCTCCCTCTCCCACTCCCCCATGCTTGTTTTCCCTCTCTCGCTGTGTCTCTCTGTCAAATAAATAAATAAACAAAGTTCTGAGAGAAAGTAACTGTCAACTTGAGAGTTCTATACCATGTTATATTATGATTTGAAAGTAAAGACACAATAATGACATTTTCGAGAGGAAAAAAAAAAGATTGAGTTCACCTTGCACAGTCCCTCACTTGAAAGAGAAAGAAACAGAGAAAAAAGATAAAAAAAGAAAGACAGAAAGAAAAAAAGAACCCTTCCAAATAATGCTCACCAGGAGAAATACTGAACCCAGAATGCAGGAGTATAATGCCTAGACACAATGGTAAGCAATGAAATCGAAAACACATATGGGTAAATGTAAAGGAGAACTATCTGTATAAAATAATGTTAATAAACACTAATCAGGGAGATAGAAAACAATGTAAACCAAAATAAGAGACAACACTAAAAGGAAGGAGACAATTGAATTAGGCATTCTAAAGTCCATGTACTTACCAGAAAGAAAACAGATTTTTTAAATTATTCTTTTTTTTTTTAAGATGTTATTTTTTTATTTATTTGACAGAGACACAGCGAAAGAGGGAACACAAGCAGGGGGAGTGGGAGAGGGAGAAGCATGGTCCTTGCTGAGCAAGGAGCAGGGTGTGGAACTTGATCCCAGGACCCTGGAATCATGACCTGAGCTGAAGGCAGACACTTAACCAACTGAGCCACTCAGGCAACCCGAAAACAGAGATATTGATTAACCTTATTATGCATGTTCAAATTTTAAGGTAACCACCAAAAGTGTAAAAATAAAATGTATAACTTTTAACTCAATAGAGGAGAAAGAGGGGGAAATATAAGAAAATGCACTGAATACCATCCAAAGAGTGACTTAAGCAGGTTAGAAAGATTGGCCCTAATGAATTTGGAAAATTTTATACTGTAAATCATAAATGAGTTCATATTCTTCAGTTGGCATTCATTTGTCTGTATCTTAGGTATCTGAAACATTATCCATCACATTTCCTAATATGGACCCTTTCTTTTTTTTCTTTTCTTTTTTTTTTTTTTTTTTAAATTTATTTATTTGACAGAGAGAGACACAGCGAAAGAGGGAACACAAGCAGGGGGAGAGGGAGAGGGAGAAGCAGACTCCCAGCCGAGCAGGGAGCCCGATGCGGGGCTCGATCCCAGGACCCTGGGACCATGACCTGAGCCGAAGGCAGACGCTTAACGACTGAGCCACCCAGGCGCCCCAATATGGACCCTTTCTTTGTCAGAATGGCTGTCTGTAACCTCTGCCCACTTTGGTCCCACAGCAGTTTTTTTTTTTTTTTTTTTTTTGAGATTTCATTTATTTGTTTGTTTATTTGAGAGAGAGAGAGAGTGTGAGTTCATGCAGGGGGAAGGAGAGGGGAAAGAGAATCTTAAGCAGACTCCACGCTGAGTGTGGAGCCTGATGAGGGTCTCAATCCCACAACCCTGAGACCATGACCCAAGCTGAAATCAACCAGCTGAGCCACCCAGGCGCCCCGCACCCCACAGCAGTATCTTTACCCATATTTTGTAAATATAAAATTCTCTTTTGGAATTGTTTCCTCCACAGTTCTTTACAAATGCAAACCCGATATTTCATTAAGTCCTAGGTCAAGATATGCTCTTCCAGGAAGTCTTTACCAGACTAACCCCAGCTGATCTTACCCTTAAATTGAATTTCTATAGAATTTATAATATGTCATTGTTTTTTTAATTGTTAAAATCCTGCCTTAGAAATGTTCCTTAAGGGGTGCCTGGGTGGCTCAGTCGTTAAGCGTCTGCCTTCGGCTCAGGTCATGATCCCAGGATCCTGGGATCGGGTCCCGCATCGGGCTCCCTGCTCCGCGGGGGGGCCTGCTTCTCCCTCCTCCACTCCCCCTGCTTATGTTCCCTCTTTCGCTGTGTCTCTCTCTGTCAAATAAATAAATAAAATCTTTCAAAAAAAAAAAAGAAATGTTCCTTAAATGTTCCATTTAGGCATATTTTGTTTCTTCAATCTGAGCATAAACTCCTCAAAATCAGAAAGAAATTTTTTAAGATCTCCTAAACAATCTGGCACAGTGTTGATTATTCACTTAAGGATGAAGCAAATTTTAAGTTATTTTTCTTCAATAAGTTCAAAAAATATGAAATCTGCAAAATATGCACACATAAACACGTATCTCATATATAAAAATATCTCAGGTTTTTAACGACTTTGTTTTCATCTTTAGATAAGAAAGCTAAAGTGAACAGATTTTAAAGTCATTTCCCATTTTCTTTTCTTTTCATGTTTGCCAATTTTAAAAGGAGTCCACATGCTCAGAGCTAAAATGTACAAAGTCAAGTGAAAGGAAGTCAGACATCACTAATATGGAGAAGATTTTAATAAAAACTGAAAATGTGCCCCACATTTTGATTACTGCACCATCGTGAAGAAGTATTACATAATAACTATCTTTTACTACAATATTAGAAGAAAAGGCTAAGGATAAAATTTAGAAGTTAAAAGAAAAGCAAAACATTGATAAGATAAAGAAGATCTAAATAAATGGAGAGAAATAATATATTCATATATCAGAAGACTCAATGCTGTTAAGATCTCAAATTTCCACAAATTGAGCTGCAAATCCTACGTAATCCCAATAAAACCCAGCAGGCTATCTACATGACAAAATGTCACAAAATTATGCACAAAGACAAAAAAAAAAAAGAGAGAGAGCATGAAAAAGTGGTGAAATCTAAGGTCTAGTTAATTGCACTGTGGCAATCAAGCTCCTGGTTTTGATAATGCACTACAGTCATATATAAAGATGTCACTATTGGGGGAAGCTGGATGTTTGGTATATAGGAGACCTCTTTGCACACTTTTTGCAACTTCCTATGAGTTTACAATTATTTCAAAATAAAAAGTTAAAACATTCAAAATCCCAGCAGACGTTTTTATATAATCTGAAAAGTGATTCTAAAACTCACATGGAGGGTGCCTGGGTGGCTCAGTCGGTTAAGCGACTGCCTTCGGTTCAGGTCACGATCCCGGAATCCCGGGATCGAGTCCTGCACTGGGCTCCCTGCTCGGCGGGGAGTCTGCTTCTCCCCTGGACCCACCCCGCTCTTGTGCTCTCTCTCTCAAATAAAAATAAAATAAAATCTTTAAAAAAAATAAAACTAAAATTCATATTAAAAAAAAGGGCTTAAAATAAATGGAACAATTTTGAAAAAACAGAACAGAGCTGGAAGACTCACTACCTGAATCCAAGACTTATCCATAAAGCAAGACAGTGATGCACTGGTAGCGGTACAGCCACACGGCTCAACAGAACAGAACAGAGTCCAGAATATCCCCCATACATGTATCGTCAAAGGTGCTAAGGCAATTCATTTGTAATTCATTTACATGAAGCTCTAAAAGAGCTTTTACAGTGACAAATGAGAACAGTGATTGCTAGGCGGGAGAGGCGTGTGAGACTGACTGGGAAGGGGCATGAGGGAACTCTCTGAGGTTAAGGAAATGGTGTATGTTAATAAGGGTGTGGGTTACACAGTTTTATGTATGTCAAAACTCTTCTAACTGAAACAAGATCTATACATTTCACTGTAAGTAAACTGTAATTTTATCTTAGAAATATATAACAGCATACAAGCTTTTGTCTATAAAAAAACAGAAAAAATACATCAAAATACTCAGTACTTACCTCTTGGGAATTAGATCATTATTTTTTAAATTATTAATTGTTATTATTTAAAAACATGTATGTACACATAATATATATGTCATAATAAGAACAAAACAAGAAGATTTTAAAAATGTATGTCACGATAGGGGAGCCTGGGTGGTGCATTCAGTTTAGCATCCGACTCTTGGTCGGATGGAGAAAGAGGGGGAAATATAAGAAAATGTACTGAATACCATCCAAATAGTCTGTTTGAGACACTCTCTTCCTCTCCCTCTGCCCCTCCCTGCTGTGTGCTCTCTCTCTCTAAAAAATAAATACATCTTTTAAAAAATGTATGCCACAATAAAAATATCTAGCCCATATTCTACTGTTCCACTCACTAATTCTTACATCAATTACCCTCCAGATCTGTAGCACTGTTCGACAGGAAGACATCTTTGCAGATCTTCTAGCAATCCGTCAGTAAGAGCTAGGAGAAAGGTACTGACCCTTATCAATTTCCATTAGTCCTAAAGACACTGCTAAAGAATCGTTACACTCCATAGAAAATGGAAAAGTCACTATTAGTGTTTCTTTAGAGAAATTACTGCAAGAAAATAATGAAACGAAATCTCACAGGTATCTCTTTATTCTCTAATATCCTAACTTCCACCATAGCTCCTCCCTCTCAACTTTACTGTCTTTGTAACTGACATCATTCTCCCACTACTAATTTATTTGAACCAGTAATTTATGTGCTCCTCAGTCTGGCTTAAAATTTTGAAGTCCTTTTCAAATCATCTTTCTCCATCCTCGTATTTCTTCACAAAGCCCCATCAAATGTTTCTCCAAGATGCTTCTCATCAATTCCTTCCTTTCCATTCTCCACTACTTTTCACTTTGTTTGCTCCATCATCACTTACCTCACCCTTCGCTTACTCCACATACTCTAGCACAATTCTATGAATCCTTGAGAGCCCCTAGAATTCTTTCTTGAGGGTTTGAAAGGTCAAAATGATTTTCATAACAATATGAAAACATTATTTGCCTGCTTTTACTGTGTTGACATTTGCACAACAGAGCAAAAGCAATGGTGATAAAACTGCTGGTGACTTGGCACCAATCAAAGCAGTGGCCCCACAATGTACCACCAATCACTGTATTCTTCACTGCCATGCACTCAAAAGGAAAAAAAAAAAAAGCCAGTTTCACTGAAGAATGTCCTTACTGAAGCATAAACATTATTAATTTTATTGACTCCTAACCCTTACTACAAGTCATTTTGATATTCTATTTGATGAAATACATAAAACACTTCCATTGCATACCAAAGCACAATGGTTGGCTCAAAGAACAGCATGTGTGATTTTGAGTTGCAAACTGAACTAGCCACTTTTTCCACAGAACACCATTTTTATTTGAAAGAACTGGGAAACTGGTTATTCATGCTGACATTTTATTGAAAATGAACTAATGATGGGGCACCTGAGTGGCTCAGTCAGTTAAGAGTCTGCCTTCGGCTCAGGTCATGATCCCAGGGTCCTAGGATCAAGTCCCGCGTGGGGGTCCTTGCTCAGCAGGGACCTGCTTCTCCCTCTACCTGCCGCTCCCCCTGCTTGTGCTCATGGGCGCGTGCGCTCTCTCTCTCTCTCTCTCTCCCCCTGACAAATAAATAAAATCTTAAAAAAGAAATAGAATTGAGAATCTGTCTTCTATTTAACCAAGTATTAAACTTCTCAGGTGTTACTGCTAATAGAGTCAATAGCAATAGATATAACTAGCATACACAATCTTGGAGTTCTCAATGGCATAAAGGGCCTCTGAAACCAAAAACTGGAGAATCGCAGATTTCACTTAGCAGGTTATTTCCATCTTTCCTCTCTGATCCATTCTCATCATGACTGTCAGAATAATCCTGAGCACTTTCAGCATTACTCCTTGTACAGAAACCTTTAAAGCTCCCAACATCCTACCACTTCATATCTAAATGACTTTATCTAGCTTCCAAGTTTATAAATTGACCCTACCTTATCTAGCAAATCTTGTTTCTCCATGCTCCCCAACACAAGCCTTCTGTGTTCTCCCAAGCCTTTATCCACCCCTGTAGTTACACATACCTGGGAATACCAACATCTCCATTCCCTTCTCTGCCTACTTTCTCTTTCTTTCTGTCCCCTCCCAGCTACCTAAACTTAACTCATTCTTAAGGGCCAGGGGGGCAAAAAGGACAATTCCTTGAATTTTAGGCTTACAAGTCTGTACTTTAGTCTACAGGCCATGTAGGAAGATTCTTTCACCAGGAGAGGGGGGATGACCATCTCAACCTTCTAATAAGACTTTAATCAAACAAAATAAATATGTTATTTGAACATGACTAAAATTCATAGTCAAATCTAAAATTCTTCCACAGCGTTTAAGGACTAAGGTAAAAAACACATTGTTACACTAGGAATCCATCCAAACCTATAATCTCAGGTCAAGGCAGCCTGGAATTCTGAAACATGGCATCTTCCAGAACAAAAAAGACTAAAAAACAAAGCTAAAGCAGAAAACAAACATGTTCTCATCTCTTGAATATAGGGCCTTTTGGTACTGAACAAAATCCTTTCCTAAAAGCCCAATTCTGTTAGAAACAAAACACAAAAAAACAAAATAAAACCAGTATGTAACAGCTACATATATTCACTAGTCACTAAAGGTCTTTAGTTTAAAATGACAGAATATCTTCATATGCACAAAACAGGTATGACCATCACGTAATATGCAAAAGATACATTAAGCCTACCGATTTAGTTTAGGCCTAATAATAATCCACAGTGCTTAATTCATTCTGTACCCACTACTGCCAGAACAAAAACAAGCCCAATACATCATCTTTTCTGTAAAACCTGCTATGATTTCTCCCAACCAGAAACAATGATCTCCTTTCTCTAAACTCATGTTGCATATGGTTTGTCCCCTTCAAGTCAGTTCATTCATTCATTCCACAAATATGAACCGAGAATCTAATATGTGCCAGGTACTCTTCTAGGCTCTAGAACACAGCAGTGAACAAAACAAAACCACCAGCTTCCTGGATTTACACTATAGTGGGAAGAGAAAGGTAATACACAACTAAATATAAGGTGACAGATATCATAATAAAATGAAAATTAGGTAAAGAGCAGAGGTAAACTTTCTATAAAGCTAACAGACCTCAAAGTTCAGCCTCCCCCACTCACACGGGCCCATGAGTGCTTCAGAATTACTGGGACATGCAGAATGCCACAGAAGGTGACCAGTGGCAGCCAGGGTGCTAACAGCGAGCATCTCATGAGTGCATTTCTGAGTAAACGCCTAAAGAAACCTCAGAAGAAAAGGACCTGACTCTAAGGTTACAGCATCTTGTTGGGACATCTTTTCTCATTCTAAATAAATATTAACTTTCATACCAAATTTTTTACTCTAATTTATTTGTTTACTTAATGAGGACCCCCCAAACCTATCAAAATCTGGATCCATCCCTGCTAAAGATGGAAAGTGAGAGTAGGGTGCTGTTTCCTATAGGGTGGTAAGGAACAAACATATTTAAAGGTGACACTTGAGCTGGGACCCAAGGGAAAAGAAGAAGCAAACCATACAGCTATTAGGGGAGGGCAGAACACCAAGTACAAAAACCCTGAGGCAGGAGCATGAGAAGCAAGGTATGTTAGGACAGTAGCAGGAGAAATATATAATAGTAAGTGATACTAGAGCAATTAATGATTACAGAGTATTGTGTGTCAGGCACAGTCCTAAATACTATTCTAAGCATTTCTTCTTTACAGCTGAGTAAACTAAGGCACAGAGAAAAGGATTAAAGTAATTGGCTAATGGTGGTGAAACCAGGCAGTCTGACTCCAGAGCCCAGCTCTTAAACCACTTTGCTAAGCTACAGAGAGGTCGGTTGTCCAGATTATGGAGTGTCTAGACAATCTCTCAGCCAGTAAGAGTGTTAATATGCTAGAAAAGAAAATATCAACAAGGTTTTGATCTAACTATGATAACTAAAAGTAGGTACACATTTTATGTCCCTATAAATACCAAGCGCCAAGTCTTGTCATTTTTGCTCCTCCACTCATAGTCCCTAACACATTCCCTTTCATATTACAGCTCTTCAGTGTAGGATGGTTATTCAATGTACTCTCAAGAGAGAACTAGCAACTATTCACTCTCCATGCAAAATAACGTATTAGATGTTCTTTCACAAGAAATACATATATACATCAAATCTTGGAGGTAAGCACTTCCTTTAGGGGATCAGATCCATATCAAAGTCAGATAACCTGTTCTATTGTTTTCTGAAAGCTCTCAAGAGAAATGATCCCACAATCTGTTCCACTGTCTCTTTCCATCTCGAATAAATACTTACGCTGGAAAATTCTACCTTAATTTACCTTAAATACTTAAACAAGCTTTCTGAAGTTTAGGACCAATTCCTCAGGTCCCTCTAGACTTTGTCCTCCATGAAAGTAAAAAATAAGCATAATCCCACACAATCATGCTTTATTTTCCTTCAGCTATTCTTTTCTAATTGCTTAAGGTATTCATGTTCCTCAACAGAAGTCAGGTTTCAGAACTCAGTATTCCAGTCTTATACACACCGACTATAATGAAAGAATTAGTCTTTGATGATACTAATCAGAACACCTTGAAAGATACAGAACTACAAATAAGCCAACACAATTCACGAAATGCTTGAACAAATTAATTTCCTGATTTCACTGCCCAATCTTCCATTTTTTTCCTGTCAGCTTTCAGAGAGACTCTGTTTACATAAACTACCATGTGAATGGCTCTGGAGCTTAGCAACATTGCAGCCTCTGCTTCATGAGGAATGGCTTCCAAACACACACAGATAAAATCAGTATCAACATTTCCAAAGCATGTTCTCTACAAGACACTAATTCTAAGGACAAGCACTATGTATTACAAAGAAAAAGAATCCCACGGTCAAGTAGTTAGGAGTTTGCTGGATTAAGCAACACTTAACAGGTTTCTTTACCGTATGACTTCTCAATCTTCAGTATACTCCTAGTAATGCTTTCCCTGGAGCATCCCCACCACATTTTGAAATGCCTACGAAGTCCTGTCCAAAATAAAAGATGATTCCAAGGCCCCAAGTCTTAGCAAACTATCAACAACTGGAGCTTTGGACAAAAGTGGGATACAAGGAAAGGCCCATTTGGAAGTAGATGTAGTCTGTGAAGAGATCAGGTAGACAATGGGTTTATAGAGCTCAGGAGGAAGCACAAGCTGGAGACATCTGGGAGTAGTTCACAGGGATCAAGCTGAAGTCATGAGACTAGACAAGATACTTCCTTAGATACACAGTAATAAGACTGGTCTTTGAAACATCCTTGCCTTAGTCCATCTCCAGTTTTAGTATCTTCTGCTTCTCTCCAGCAATAAATCTAGAAAAACATCAAGACATGGGGTAGGAATAAGGCAAATCCAACTGAAAAACTGCCTGTTAAATACCAGCACAATGCGTGTGAAAATCCTATTAATGTTGATAGATGTTGATTATGTGATCTGGTATAGAACTACCGAATTTCTCCAAGAGAACTCTTTGAAATGACAAACCTAGAGATGATTCATTCTTTTTTTTTTTGTAAATGTAATGAATGCTATAAGGCCATCTCCACAGAAAAAAACACAAACACAATATTAAACCTATTAATTTCAGAGGGCTTCACGGGCCTCCTGAGGCCCAACCACTGAGCTCTCTAGTTGTCAACTCCTAGGTCCCTAGGTAATCCCGGCTACAAACTTCATCTCACAGATGAAGGCCACAGAGTTACAGGACATTTAAAAGTATGACTTTTTTAAAAACTGTATTTTCCATGTACTTTAAGATAGTGCAGAGAAAATGTATACTTGTACTTTTTGGCCTTGAAAACATGAAAACTTACTGGTTGAGTAAAACTCAAGTCATTTATCTAACACCATAAACAGAAGGGCATACAATGATAATAACACCTTCACAACAAAACAGCTGAGAGGCCACATAGCTAATAAATTCCAGATCTTCCATATTCTACTTCAGTGCTTTTTAACTAAACCATGTCACCTTAAATAAACATATTATTACACTGGGTAGGATACAGTTTTTAAAATAAAAATTCCTTGAAACACCCACCTTCTAAGAGTGACTATAAATAATTAGGTCTCTAACTTACTTAATCTGATCATTCCATTTTTAGCACCTAAACACAAATTAAGGAACAAATTATACATACTGGCTTTTGAAAACAAACCCTCTAATGCACTCCTCTCTAATCAACACAATTTGTATAAATAAGAAAAATCTAAAACAGCAGAACAAATACAAAAAAACCCGTTATCTTTATACTCATGATTACAGACAAAAATACAAACAGCTTAAGCTTTGGATTATTTAGCAAGCAGGGGGTATGATGCCAAAACCACATGGAGTTTCTCGGCTTTGGGCCCCTGGTATGGGAAGAGGCTGGCAGGCGGGGATCAGCATCTATTATCTGATGTCCATTTGGCAGACTCTACAAAAACAATGAGGCCTGGCTGCACAGCAGGAGTTAGGTATTCCAACTACTGCTTAAAGATCCACTCTAACACAGAGTATGGCTACAACTCACATGCTGAACTAAAGGTGTGCCTTGGGCGCCTGGGTGGCTCAGTTGGTTAAGCGACTGCCTTCGGCTCAGGTCATGATCCTGGAGTCCCGGGATCGAGTCCCGCATCGGGCTCCCTGCTCGGCAGGGAGTCTGCTTCTCCCTCTGACTCTCCTCCCTCTCATGCTCTCTGTCTCTCATTCTCTCTCTCTCAAATAAATAAATAAAATCTTTAGAAAATAAAATAAAATAAAATAAAGGTGTGCCTTAATTTCTCCCCTGGAAATTCAGTCATACGTTATATGCCCATATCCTATCTTTATAGAAGCAGTAGTGCTATTGTTAAGAATGCAGTCTCTGGGCGCCTGGGTGGCTCAGTCAGTTAAGCCTCCGACTTCAGCATCAGGTCATGATCTCAGAGCCCTGGGACTGAGTCCACATGGGGCTCCCCTCTCAGCAGGGAGTCTGCTTGTTCCTCTTCCTCTCCACCTCCCCCTGCTCGTGGTCTCTCTCAAACAAATAAAATTAAAAAAGAATGCAGTCTCTAAAGGGTAAGGTTCAAATTGTGGCTTTGCCACTTACCAACTTTAGCAAGTTACTACAACTTCCTTGTGCCTCAATTTCCTCAAATGCAAAATGGAGTTAATAATAGCTCCTGTTTCATGGAGTCGCTGTAAGGACTAAGTAAATGAATACATGGAAAAATCTTAGAGCAGTGCCTAGCAAATAATAAGCACTCCATAAATGTTAGTTCTCATTATTATTACTTTAAACAGATGACAAGAGTAATCAACTTACACCTGTATAGCACTTAGATGTACTTAGGAAATTACAGGCCTTAATTTTTTTTTACTTTTTAATCATGTGGCTTAACTACCAGCTGTTTTTTCTAAATATAGTAAATACACAGCCAATTATTTTTGTAAAGAACTCGGAAAGAACTTACTATACACACTGCCACCTAGGATTTACACACTAGTAAAGTTTTAACTTTTCATCTGAATATAACTAGACTCCCCTAACACTTCTAATCTCCTTGGATCCATTCACTTCAACTTTCATAATCACCACCAATTCCAAAACACAGCAATGGTTATTCTTACCTGGACTACTGCAATGGCTGCCTAACTGTTCTTTCCCCTCCAATCTACACTGCAGTACAGGTAGATCTTTTAAATCTAATTTTACTCCTCTACATAAAACCCTACAGTGGCTCCCCATTGTCCTAAAGAAAAACCTGTCCTCCTCAAAGACCTAAGAGGCCTGTATGATCTAGGGCCATTCTCTTTCTCTGGCTGCTCAAGCCACTGAGGCCTTTCAAATCCTTACCCCTGTTCTTTGGGGCCTCACAGCCTTCACAGATTATGCTCCCTCTATCTGGCATAATCTTCTCTCCCACTGCCTCTGACTCCCAAAAGGAGATCAGGTCCTCCTGTTACATGCTCTCACAACCCTAATCCTAATCCTCTTTTCTCCTGGGCAGCACAAAATAAAATTGCAATAAGATAACCTAAGTGGTGTTTAGTGTTCCTCTTGCGCCCCCCAAAATATAAACTCCAAGTAAGACTTAGGAATATGTCTACCTTTTTTCCTGCTACAACCCAAGTGCTTAGATGTCCAGTACCTTATACTAATAGGTGTACACAAAACAGCCGTGTTATCTTATGGGAAAACTTGAGGAGACAAATGATGACAGACAGCAAATCATCCACAAAACAAGACTAATGCAGAATCCTGGCTGCACTGTGAGTCACCATCCGTGTTACACTCAAGTAAAAGCAAAAACCTACTGCTTAAACATGGGCAAAAAGTTTAGTTGGAACGAAACTTTCCAAAGTAAAATTAAGTTTCTCTGTGCATCCTCAGATGTTATGTGAAACAGGAGGAGTTCCACCTCAGTCACCAGTAAGAAGATACACAACTAAATCAAGACTGCTGCCACATTTGGCACTATCGGCTTCTTGGCAGTCTCTGCGAGGCCAAGAGTTGAGCTGGCCAGGGAAGAGTGATTTATCTCCCACATTTAGAAGGGGTCCCTCTACAACAGGAATGCTGTACTACTAATGGACTTTGAATTCTAACCTCATCAAACCAGTACCTTTACTGAGTAGTCTCAATTCACTTAAAAAAAAAAAAAAAAAAAAGGCTGAATTGTATGTGTCACTGACAAAAGCAAGTTTAATGAGGCATAGGAGAAAACAAAGTTGCCTTTTCCTCCAAAACAGGAAAAAAAAATTATACTAACTAGATTTCTTTTCCAAACGAAAGCCATTATTCGGAAAATTAAAAGAAGATGGTACGCGGATGCTGAGAGGCGAAAGGTTGGGGGGCTGTGGGTGGAGACTGCCCAGTGTAGTACCTACCGCCGGGCCCGGTGGGCAGCAGTGCCAAACCTACATCGGGCCGTCCCAGGTCCGTCTGACGGACACAGGTTTGACATACGCCAAACCCCCGCCGTCTGGTTCGTCGCACTGATCCTGCCCAATGCAACAAACAGCCAGACCCTCTCCGCGCGTCCAGCCCTTCCCGGGCACCGCGCGTCCAAGGGGCGCGCTCAGGTAAGGGCTCCGAGGTCTCGGGGTTACCCGTTTGGCCCTTTGTTCGTTCCAAGGCAGCGGAGCCCCGGGCGCCCGCTCCTCCTCCTCCTCCTCCCCCACAGCTCCCGGGCGCCCGCGTCTCCCGCGGAGGGGCAGCGCGGACGCGGGCGCCCAGACGGTAGCGGCGCCCCCCGCCCTCCCCGCGGCGGGTCCCGACCCCCGCGGCCTCGGCGGCGCGCGGCCCCTCGCCCTCACCTTGTAGACGTCGCCGTAGGTGCCGCTGCCGATGCGCTGAATCAGCTCGAAGTCCTCCTGCGGATTCCGGCGGGACAGATCGAAGCCGGGGTTCATGGCGGGCCCCGGGTGCCCCCCGCCTCCCTCCCGGGCAGGGGAGGGGGGGCGCTCAGGGGGCCACACGGAGAGTGGGAGCCGCGGCCGGCCCCCTGCTCCCCCGGCGGTCACAATCACCCGGCTCCACGCTGCGGCCGCCGCCGCCGCTCCTCTCACGCCGCCGCCGCCGCCGCCGCCGCCCGGGCTAACCGTCCCCGCCCCCGCAGCCCGCCGGCCGCCGCCGCGCCGAACCCGGGTCACACCCACAAGGAGAGGAGAACGCTCGCAGCCCCTCGCTCGGGGTGCAACTCCAACATGGCTTCCGCCTTCGCCGCTCCTCCCCCTCCCCTTACTCCGGCTCCTCCACCCTCCTCCCCCTTTTCCCGGCTCCGGCCCGACTGCGCAGCCGCGATCCCGGAGGGAGCGCTCTTCGGCCCCGCGCGCGTGCGGCCCCGTGCGCGCTCCGGCTCCGCGCGCCTGCCGGGCGTGGGCGGGCGGTCCAGCAGCACCGGACCCCGAACTCGCGCCGCGTTCCCGGGCCGCCGGCCCGCGCTTGAGAGCGGCCAAGCCTTGCTGGGAAGGCGTGACTGCCCCGGGGGCCGTAGGGGGACCCAGGGGGTCTGGGGGTGAGGGGAGAAGGTAGCTCGTATTCGCTTCTGATTCCCCGAACGGCAAAGTTTGACGTTGCTGTATCACGTCCCAACCCTAAGCAGGTAGTATAGTTTTAATTTGCAAGACAGCCAGTGGCCCAACTTATTTTTAGAAGCACCTACACATAGGACACAGCCGAGTACCAGAGACTTTTCTGGGACTGCGGGGAAGGGGTGGCCCTGAGGAAAGCCCCTGAGAAAAGCGAGCCGTGCTAGCTTTGATACCGGACAGTCGTGGCCCTTGGAGCCGGCCTGCCGGGGTGCAAAAGAGGGCAGGCCTGGAGGGCTACCAGGAGGCGTGTGGAGTGGGTAGGGCGTGGGAAGCTCTGGCGGGAAAAACACGCTGAGCGGCGCCCACCAGCCCGAGTGGAGGGCGTGGGAAGCAGGCGGAGTCTAGAACTGAAGCAGTGATTGACCTCCAGAGACGCGGGATTATTAAAGACCCGGGCGGGGACAGTGCAAGCTGTGGAGCAACCTTGCAAAGGAGAGGTGGTGGAGGGTGGAGCGTGAACAAGATCCATCCTGCACCTGAGACGTAAACACATGATGTGGCGGAAGCTCTTTAGTTTACCTACCCAAAGCCCCACCCTGCATGAGACCCAGATTGTGAGCATTACGTCCAATCTATGTGGACACCAGTCAACTGTTAATACCTGTCCAAGAAAACATGTGGAGGGTTAATTTTCTGTTCTCAATAAACTGCCCACTAGGCATTTCCAAAAGCTTTAATCAAGTAGGTGATGTCCACTTGGACGATAGCACCTTGAGTTTTGCTTCAGAAATGCCTTCCTAATATCCACAGGCACCACACCTTCTGACCACTATGCTCCCTAATGCCTGGTGGCTCCTGAGAAACTAGGTCTTATCAAACTTAAGGATAAAATAAGTATAATCAAATAATAATCAAGCAACTTATAGTTAACTGCTTTATACATTTTTATCTTTTCAATCCTTTTGCCTACAGTAAGATTGCATATTTATTAAGTTCTCAAAGAAGTTGTTTTTCTGAGTATCTATTGACTAGAAGATGTTGGAAAATGACCATCTCTTCGCCTATACGAGTAGCCTCCAATTGTCTAATTTTGAATTAAAGCATCAGTTAATATGTGCATATCACATAAATTACTGCCATGTGAGTGCTTATCACTGGATTTCTTCTAGCTAGATCTCACCTTAAGGCTCTGGTATCTTGAGAATTAAACTCCTGAATATAAATGTTATTCCGTTCCTGCTTTTGCCTGTTTAGGGCACTTGCTGGGGACCCAGACTGCAGGCCTTACTTGCCCACATTTGGAGAATTGTTTGGCCTCTTTAAACCAAACATGAGAATAATTAGTCCAGGATTCAGATAGCAGACCTAATAAACTATCCCAAATAGGAATTAGTTCTGCTCTTTCTCTGCCTTTTTAATTCTGGAAAGCCAAATTCTCAGCACTGTTTTGTTTGCTAGGATTATCATCTGTGCAGATAACTTTACATTTGCATCACTAATAGACTTCTTTCAAAGGGAAAAGACATTTCAGTAGGGCTCAAATGGTCTTTAAGGTTTTGTTTGTTCGATTTTGGCAGGACCAAGCTATTCCTTTTGAAAAAGGATTGATTTTCATGTAAGGGCCTGGTTTGCCATATGGGTTACAGCATAAATAAAAGGGCTTTTGCAATTAACTGCTCACAAAGAATAAAATATTTTGTTCTTTGTAATATATACATGCAGATGCCAAATCCGATGTCTTTGTTTCTCCTCTTCCAATGCTCCTCAACTTTGCTAGAAGTAACACTAATGATCACACTTCTTTGAATCCGAGAAATAGCTTCCCTCTTCTATGATTAGAAGCATCCTTAGAAGTCATCTAATCTTTTCAGTTCAAGAACTCCTTCTACAGCGTCTCTCCTGAATTTATTGCTACTTGAATACCTTCAGGAAAAAGTATTTTCTTCCAAAAGCACTGCTTCCAAAAGCAACCCACCGCATTATGAGATAGTGCTAGTGAGTGATCGTAATAACAATAATAAAAACAATAGTAATATCTAACATCACCAAGTGCCTACAAGGTGCCAGGAACTGAGCCAAGTACTTTCCATGTGTTACCTCATTTAATTCTCACAACTTGATGACATAGGTATTATTATCATAATTTTTTGAGGTACAGGCAGATTAAGCTGGCTCAAAGTAAAAGAAAGCTGAAATTTGAACAGAGGTAAGACACAAAGGCCAGATACTTTTTTTAAAGATTTTTAAATTTATTTATTAGAGAGAGCGAGCGAGAGAGCACAAGGGGGGAGGGGCAGAGGGAGATGCAGGGAGCCTGCTGCAAAGCTCAATCCCAGGACCCTGAGATCATGAACTGAGCCCAAGGCATCCACTTAACTGACTGAGGCACTCAGGTGCCCCAGAAGGCCAGACTCTTAACCCCTAATCTATACTCTGCTTTATAGTATACTTTTAAAATTTTCTCTTATGCAAGGGTGCCTGGGTGGCTCAGTCGGTTAAGCATCTGCCTCCAGCTCAGGTCACGATCCCAGGGTCCTGGGATCCAGCGCCACATTGGGCTCCCTGCTCAGTGGGGAGTCTGCTTCTCCTCTGCCCCTCCTCCCTGCTTGTGTGCTCTCTCTCCCTCTCTATCTCAAATAAATAAATAAAATCTTTTAAAAAAATAAAATTTCTCTTATGCTAAGCCAAAATCTGCCTCCTTGCCACGCATTTAGAGTCAACGATTGTTAGATTCTAACGGTATAGAATACAGAGAAGAAAACCACAGTGTCTGCCATCAGGGAGTTTACAGTCTCACAAAACTGTGAGAAGCACAGAAAAGGGGCAGGAAAGCAGACAGGAAGATACAGGGAGGATGCTAAAGCTAAATCTTAAAGAATGTGTTGGAATTAGCCAGACAAATGAAGGGGAGGTTGTATACTCCAGGCTGGCCACGTAGCCCTAGCCCTTTAAAGCACCCACCCATGTAAGCATCACACTGTAGGGAGCAGGTAAAGGCTAAGATGGACAGTATATCCAGACCACCCTTCTCTTAGCCCATTCTTCATGGGTCTGTGGCTTAGGGTTTCTTTAGTCTCTGTACCAGCTCTCAGTTTTAGCCTCAGGACTTCTTGTCTAACCACCCATTGGATCCACTTCTTTGGCTTACTGACTTCATAATCACCACTCACATTTCAGTATGCTAACAGCTCTGGGAAAGGAATACTGAGCAAGCCTTAATTCAAAAAAGACCCTACAACCAGGCCATCCACCAGAGGAAGAGAATCAGACCCAGACATATGTGAAACAATGACAGAGAGTTCCAGGATGTTACACAGCCTAGCCTAGCACAGCTCTGAGCCAGGCTACATGGATTCATATCTCGTCTCTCTGTCCCCTACTGAACGACTTTAGGAAGTTATTTCAAAATGGGGCTCTTATGGAGTCAAAACTAAAATACGTGTAAAGGGGTACCTGGGTAGCTCAGGTGGTTAAGCATCCAACTCTTGGTTTCAGCTCAGGTCATGATCTCATGGGTTGTGGGATCAAGCCCTTTTGTCAGGCTCTGCCCTCAGCAGGAAGTCGGCTTGAGAATCTCTCCCTCTGCCCCTCCCCCTCTCCTGTTCTCTTTCCCTCTCTCTCAAATAAATAAATCTTTAAAAATAAATAAATAAAATACTTGTTAAAGTCAGCAGTGCCTAGACCACAACAAGCCCACAAAGTATTAATTACTATTATTTTGAGTATATTTTAGAATTTTTTTTTAACTTATTTTGGTGTAACTATTTTTTTAGTGTTATATTGGTTTTAGGTGTACAATATAGTGATTCAACCATTCCATACATCGCTCGATGCTCATCACAAGTACACTCCTTACCCCATCACCTATTTAACCCAATCTCCCACCCCCCTATTTTAGAATGTTTTAAAGGGTGACAGTCATAGGGATGGGAATAGAGATATTATTTAGGAAACAAATGCAATAACATATATAAGAGAACCTGATTTAAGGCCAGGGATGCTGAGGACAGAGAAAAGAGAAAGAACACAAAGATCATTAGAAGGTGGAATTGAAGGTTTGGTGGGGTGAGGAAGAAGGCAAACAATGGGCAACATATAGACTTAGACAACGGGAAGGTCCCAAGAGGGTGATAGCATTTGCCATAGTAAGAGGTGTTAGGGTTATTTGGGGGAAAGTTTTAGCATTGGGTCAAAGTAAATGATTCTGTTTCATATCTGTTAAGGTTGAGATGCTCAACTAGAAATGTAAAACTAGTGACAAAAAATAGAGTTGAAACTTAGAAAAGATGTCAGGGCTAATTTTTAAATTTTGAGGGTCATAATTTAGGAATATTTATTATCTATTATGTGCCAAACACTATATTAGGTTCTAACAGTGCAACAGGGCATGGTCCCTGAATTCAAGTTGGGCTACAGACAAATTCTCAGATAATTCCCTTACAAGGAGATGAGTACTGAGGTGCAGGAAAGTAGAGCCAGAGGAGATACTAGGTGCTGCTTAGGCTAATAACTTGGCTCTTTTTCAAGCCAATATATATATTTTTAAAAATTTTTTAAAGATGTTTTATTTATTTATTTGAGAGAGAGAGAGCAAGAGTGAGAAAGAGCATGAGCAGGGGAGAGGGAGAAGCAGGCTTCCCGCCAAGGAGGGAGCCCGATTCGGGACTCGATCCCAGGATCCTGGGATCACAACCCAAGCCGAAGGCAGACGACCAACTGACTGAGCCACCCAGGCGCCCCAAGCCAATATATATTTTTAAATTTTCTTTTAATATATATATTTTTAATCGTGTATTCAACATTTATTTACAGGTAAGGTGGAGCTCTGCATGGGGAGTAGGTGGAGACGGATGTCCTCAGGTGTCAGCTTTCAGCTTTCCACACTGATATTATGTGCAATTCAGTTCTGCTCCCAGACTTGCATATGTCCCAGCACAGTGTTTCTCAATGGAGGTTTTATTAGCATTTTGGGTAGGACAATTCTTCCTTGTGTGGGACTGTCCTCTGTTTCAACACTGCTCCCAGCCACACTGACATCAACCACAAAAATAGCCACACATATTTCCAAATGCCTAGGGTTGGGCTGGGGTGGGGGATGGGAGTGACTGCATTGAGAATGTTTGCCTATCATGTCCTTGAGAGAACTGTCACCCACACCAAACTATTTATCATAGTAGTCCTTTCTATCTTATATAGAATATTCCCTGAGACAAGTTCTGATATGTAAAATATCATCCCTCTTATTTCCAATGCTTGGCACTCGAGTGGGGGTTCACAGCCCTCTGTAGATGCACAACCAAGAGTCCACCTGCTCTTTTTCACATAGTTTCTGGGGTCACATAGGAGGGGACCAAATTCAGTCTTCGCAGGTTATGGAAGTCTTCACAGAGGAAGGATCCTCTAGGCTGAGACTTAAAAAACAAGTAGAGAATTAGCCAAGCAAGAAGGTATACTCCAGACAAAGGGTACAGTGGTTACATTCAAAGAAACGAAAGTAGTTCTGTTTAAGGAGAATAACAGATGAAGCTAGTGTGGTAAGCAGGGACCAGTCCATTAAGGAGCACATAAATTGTATTAAATAATTTGTATTTCTTCTTGAGAACAAAAGGGTGCTATTGGTAGATTTTCAGCACAGAAGTAGCATGATCTCATTTGTTCCTTAGAAATACTCCACCAGCTGCAGATGGAGAATGAATTGGAGTCAGGTGGCAGGACTGGAGATGAGTTGGGAGAATAGTTCGGAGGCCATTGTAGCAGTCCAGGTAGGAGAAAATGATGGTCTGAGTTAACATATGGCCTCAGCATCAACATTCAGTCATGTATTTGAATTGTGGATTGAGATGAATTTTCATAGGGAAAATAAATGGAATAGGCAGAAAATGGGTTCCTAGAAACCCCCCAACATTTAGACCATGAACAAAGGCAGAGAATCTAGCAAAAGAGACTAGGAAGGTGGGATCCAATATGATATGTGGAAATGGAATGGTATGGGAGCCACAGGAGTGCACTACTTAGGACTCCCTTCAAGGAAGCATGTGCTGTAAGGAGTGTGAACCACTGACAGCCTCTAGCCTCCATGCCTTTGGGATCCATCACAGCATTCATGCAGAGGTCTCAGTCTCCCCAGAGGCTTCCAACCAATGACTGAGCACAGCCAGCCATTCCTGCCCAGTGCAATTTGCTCTAATGGGCAATCTTTGCTCTGGGGCACCGCACTGGCATCCCTGAGCTAGTCTCAGAGCTTCCCTGCAGACTGAGGCTCTTCCTACCCAATCCTTCTTCCTTCTTGCTCTCCTTTCACAAGTATTAAGTCAAGCATTGCCGTCTGAGAGTCTTCCTTCCTACTCTTTCTCCCTTTCCTCTTTATCCTTCACAGGTGCATCTTGCACTTCGAATTCGATTTTGCCATCTGCTGAACTAGTACAATTGATATCAATGCAGCAAAGGAGGGAATTTTAAGAGAGTGATCAAGCTGTGTTAAATGCCAGAGAGAGACTAAGGAGGAGGGAGACAGAAAATTTCATCAGATCTGTCATTATGGAGATCAGCGCTAATCTAACCATTGAAGTTCATAGTCCCTCTTCTGCTATTGTGTCTCCTCTTAGTTATATTCTCCCAGATCCTCTTCAACATCTCATCCAGACTATGAACTTATTTAATTTGTTAATATCTTTTTAAACTCTGGCACTAAGAAGTGAGTTCAGTATTCCAAATGCAGTCTGGTCAATGTTGACTATGGGGAGATTATAACTACCTGTTATTTGAACACTCTATTATAGCCTAAACTTTGATTCAGTTTTTTTATAGCTACAAAAAACTCAGGGCCACTGTACTGCTCAACATCAGGGAATGCCATTCAGATTATATAATTCTCAAGTCCAACCTGGCCCCTGGGTCCTGATTTTAAAGATCTCCAAAAACCCATATTTGCTCCCCTCTGAATCAGATCATCAGAGGTGCTCTTGAACCCTCATTGTCATAAAATGCCAGAGAAAGAAACCTGGTCTCATGCATCCTACTGTAAAGTTCCTGCCTTGCCAACAGTTTATCAGACCAGATATCATCTTCTCATCACCAAGCCATATATAACAACAACATGAACAAAACAGGGCACAGAGTACCTCTACCCAATATTGCTTCCAGGTGAGATCTTGCAAAGACAAACAAGTCCGACAAAAGCCTAGAACCTTGTTTAGATAGACAAGAACTTCCAATCTTCTTGAGAAGCCAGGATTTCAAAGGGGTGCTCTTTGGCTAGCACTGTAGGTAACTGATATCTTTTTAGACTTAGCTAATCCTTGAGGGGTGCAGGCTGTGTGAAAAATAGACAACAAAGTATCAAAGGATTACAAGGAAGTACCGGTGGAATACAGGCTGGGTAAGAGACTAAGAGATGCTGAGATAATCTTATTGATGAAACTCCTGATTATATTCATCTTTTATCATGATAGATTAGAGCGTAGTGTTTGCCTGGTTCCCTTTTATATAATATCTAGCCTACAGTTCCCCTTAGATATCCCCAGTTAAACGGTGTTGCCAGTACCTTCGTTCCCAAATACAGCGAGGCCACTGTTGGACCAGATCTAGTTGGTCCAGAACAAATGTGGTTACATACACTCTGTTTCCAGAGTAGATTACTGCCCAGAGTATTATCCTGCTGGCCTTTTTAAAAAGAAGCTTTATTCTAGTTACTCTTACTCCCTTAGGAGGACTCCAACCCCTACCCCCAACAAAACCTGTAGTAAAGCAATCTGCTTAAAGATCTAAAAGTTCATCATTTTGGGGAAAAAAAAAATCCTCTAATTTGGTTTAACCTGGACTGAAGGTTTGTTTTCTTGATCAAAACAAACAAAAAATAGAAATAAAAGCTCTGTTAAATAATTCAAATAACATGCCAGGAGTTTTCTATTATTCCTTACTCCCTGCTCATAGTTCAAGGTGATGTATAGATAACCCAAATCTCAAACTGACCCAGATCACTGCTCCAGGGGATGGATCCATTTGCTGGGTCTGGGCTCATAGCAAACCCCATTTAGTTTCAGAGGTAGACTTCAGTGATTCATTGTCTTATATGACACCCAGTCCTTATTACATCTCGTGCCCTCCTTAATGTCCATCACCCAGTTATCTCATCCCCCTACCCCCCCATATGAACTTTAAATGCCAAAAAGTATAACATTCTTAAGTTGCTGATGCCAATATTTAGGGTTTACCTCTCACTTAGGGAGAGCACTCTCCAGTCATTCCAAATAAATCCAAAACACCATGTCTGCAAATCTGAATGCGGTCTGTTTTCTGCTATGTGGTGCAAGTCTTTTAATTAGGCTCTCTGGCCCCATTCTCTTCCGCTTCTTATCATACTACACCTGGGCAATAAACATGTCTCTTAAAATGCCAACAGTAGAAATATGGAAGTCCTGAGGGAAAGCTAAATTTGGAGTGAATGTGAGTTCACTTTGAAGCATGTTGGGTTTGAGGAGATGGAAGGGCCTTAAGGAGGGGACATCACAAGGACAGTCACAGATTTAGGAAGTGCAAAAGGGAATTACATCGTGATGTGTAAATGTGAGTCATAGAAATAGAGATGGTAGAATCATGGGATCTCCAAGAGAAAAGGCTGAGAGTGTAGAACAGTGGTGAGCAACCTGTTTTTCTTTCTTCCTCTTCTTTTTTTTTTTTTAAGACCATTTAGGGGCACCTGGGTGGCTCAGTGGGTTAAGCGTCGGACTCTTGATTTTGGCTCAGGTCATGATCTTGGGGTCATGAGATCAAGCCCTGCAACGGGCCTGCTTGAGATTCTCTCTCTCTCCCTCTGCACACCCCTTCTAAAAGGAAAGAAAGAAAGAAAGAAAGAAAGAAAGAAAGAAAGAAAGAAAGAAAGAAAGAAAGAAAGAAAGAAAGAAA